>NW_022985363.1:250934-284142 GCF_010093625.1 Macroventuria anomochaeta
GTGTCAATACTGGTGGCCTGCCACTGCGAGGGCGTGACTCATTGTTGTTGTGGGTGTTCCATCGGGCAAGTGTTTTCTGGATGCAGCGTTGTGAACAGCCAAGTGTTGCTGCAACTTCAGAGGTCCTGCAACCTGCCTCCACTGAAGCTATCACATAATCGCGCTCGCGCTCTGATAATTCAGCACCAGGCCTTCGATTGGCTGAAATTTCGGTTCCAAAAGCTCTCATTTGTGTGGTGCAGTGTAGGGGTGAAGTTGTTCTCTACCTGGCGCAGTTCCGTTGTTGCGTTGCGCACAGGCCTTACGCGAACAGACTAAAGTCTTAGTACTGTACTGTCATGTTTTATTGTCTGCCAATATACATGCGTGACTTGCCTAGCGTACTGACATTGCATTCAGGCGAAACACACCCCCTGGTATGTGCGCTACGGACGGCTAGGACACTCCTTGAGAGAACGTGTGATGGTGTCATGTCATCAATGAGCTATTTGGAGTTGATGTGTTGTGCAAGAAGTTGCAACGTGTGAAGCTGGCTGAACGCATGTAGTGGGAGTCAGGCAAGTGAGAACGCATTGCAGACACACACAATACTCACGCTTTGACGGAGACACTGTAGAAGCAAAGGCGTTTGATATTATGCGTTCGCTAAGATCCACAATCTCATGGTAAGATCACTATTACTATTACAGTATCATCCTCTTTCGATGCATGACACACTACCAGGCCTTTTCGTTGACGTGCATCAGTGTACAGTGATCCCTGGCGGTTTAGACGCGTACGCCAGGGGCAGAGCCGGTAGCGTACTGCTCCTGAGCAGCCTTCTCCTCGGCTTTAGCAAGCTTGTTCTTGCGGTGGTGGTCCTTAACCTCATGGAAAGCGGCAGTAATTGCATGGAGCAGACTGGAATCAATGTCAGCAATCCCTTCGAACAGTAGGCAAGACAGGCAAACTCACGTGCTGACAATAGCCAAGATGAAAGTGCCCCAAGGAAGATCACAAGTGCTATCCTGAGTGTTCGTAGTCTGTCCCTGCGCAATGTTGGCAGCGTCGTTGACATTGCGGTTCGTGTAGCAGTGCCTAGGGCCCGCAGACCCACCGTTCGGTCGCGTAAGGACAGAGACGGCGATGAACGCACCCACGAACGCGATATCGAGGAGCACCCACAGCCAGCGCAGCCACTTGGGTCCAGGGTTGGCGGACTTCTTGAGCAGCGACAGGATGGTGGTGATGAGCGTGTACAGGACTGCGGCGGCGAGAATGCCTTCGACGGCGCCGAAGGAGTGGTTGACACCGCGGCGGGTCTTGATAGAGTTCACTAGGCGGTAAACTTTGTAGAGACGCTGGGAGAAGAGACCGAGTGAGATGACGGAGGAGATAAATTGCAGGATGCGGGTGAGGCGAAGGAGGATCCTGTAGAAGGCTGTGTGTCGAAGACGGGCGGGAACGAAGCGTGTGAGTAGACCGGTGGGCTTCTCGTCCTGGTAGTGCGCGTCGGCTGGGCCATCTAGAGGTTCTTGGAACCGTGCCATTGTGTGATGTGACCTACACCTGTTGTATGGGGTGGCGTGAAGATTGTTGGGTTGGCGTGAAGATTGTTGGGTTGGCGTGAAGATTGTTGGGTTGGTCCGTTGTGACGTTTTATTTGTCTAACAAAGCGTGTGTGATACTGGAATGCGATCGAGAGTGAACGTGCAGGTGAGTCGAGGTTATATAGCTCGATGACCAATTTGTTGTTTTATTGTGGTGTGTGACAGGCTGTGGTTGCCATGCTCGTCAGTGCCACGTCAAAGCAGACCTTCAGCCTGTCACCTGCAAAGCACCCTGAACACCAACAACATCGGGAAACTCGACTGTAATCGAGAAATGCTATGCCGTCACGTCCAATCACCACGTTCCTCTTAGCCGTTCCGCGCATTTCATGTTGCACGTGACGACGCTAAATGAACGTCATATGTCAATCCCTTGTTCAGGGTCGCGGTATGTCGTATGAGAACTACAGCCGCAAGGTGGCTGTATGCATCGCCGTTTAAGGATCGTTTAAGCATGCCGTGAGCCTTGGCTGGCAGAGCCAATCCTTGGTGATGTGCTCTGTTCGAATTATGAGATCGACCAAGTGCTGACGGTAGGTTCGTCGAAGCGCTCACATTAGTTCGAGTCAGGCTTCCCTGCTCTTTGTGGCAGAGACTGCGTGCATGCGGTGAGCATTCAACGTTTGAGAGGGGAGCCAGTTGAGTGTGTCGGAGTTTTGTCGTTGTGCAGGTTTGGGAGTGGTCATCGACGATGCGGCAGTCTTGACCGAAAACACGTTAATTAGAGCAAAAATGATTAGGAGTCGCAGATTTCGATCAATTCAAAGTGTGGAGGTATAACAAGCATCAACAACAGCTACTCATTCGAGCTTGTTCCGTTGCGCGCTCTGCTATCGTGCACCCTTGGCGATTGCCCACTCTTTCAAATCATCAAAGATACTTCGAGGCCAACTGTTGGTTGTGCAGACTCAAAAGCTCGCATCTGACGTAACGGGTAAGGAGGGTACTGCACCCGAAACGCAGGTGAGCGTGCTCGTGAGGCTGTGTGGCGCCAAGCCATGAAGATTTGCAAGGATGCAAACCTGCAAAACCCCTGAGGCGATCAGAAAACCTAATAACGTTATGATGAACAGCAGATAGAGTCTTCCGCATAGCCGTCTGTGCGGTGACAAGATCGTGTGTGTGTTGACAACAAGTCAACGTCATCTGCACACATGCTCTTAAGGATTGCGAAGGATTTTCAGCAAGTCGTACGATGGACCGCGACCAATCTGCTGATATGCGTCCGCGGTGCGTCCGCGGTGCGTCTTCACGATAAGATACCGTTCGAAACCAGTTGGTTTGCCTTCCATGTCAGAACAATAAGGCGTCGATGAGGTCAACGATCTGTTGGGCCCAGAAAGTTGTGATTTGAATAGGCGTTACTCCATAAATGTGGACGAGGCACCGCGGAGTGAGATGAGCTGGAAGAGCTGGCTTTGGGGAGTAGAAGTTGGCACCAGAGCACGGCCAAAGCTTTGAGCATGTGAAGTGCTCTTGTGCTGACTGTGCCGTGCAGTGATGATGATACCAGGTAGAACAGGCTGGCCATTGAGTCAACACAAGGACCGCAGCAATTACATAGTTATACACAATACGTACAGTACATGCGTCCATATTCAGCCCCAACCCCACCAACCCTTGATGGTATCCCCTATTGTTGCCTGCCCTGCTTCCTTCCTCTTCATGCGATTTATGCGCTCTTCGACGAATGTCTCCTCGACCTGCTTGGACATGCCTGTTTGTGCCTTGAGTTCGCCCAGTATCGCCATGCGTTCAATTTCCTGGTCCCTCGGCGGCAGCTTGGCAATGGTCTCCTCGTACTTCTTTCGGGCTTCAGGTTTGATCTGACTCCATATATCATCTTCTGGCTCGACCTGTGCATTGCCTTGCGCAGGCAGGGGTGTGATGGTAGCCTGCTTGCCGGCCATAGCCCGCGCGACATTGGTCTTGGACAACACGCTTTGAAACTTGGGCGGTTCCCGACCCTCAGCGTTTGCCTTCTCGATCTCTGCCTCTTGCTGGAGCATCTGCTCGTACAGCTTGTCGGCGTGCATTTGAATCCTCTCGTCCTCCTCTGGGGTCCGCGCATCCAGTGTCAGGTATCCCAATGCCTTCAAGAACTTCGACTGCATATCATAGCAGCGATTGAATCTCCTCGACTCTGCATTGCACATTGTGCCCATTGACCACCATGTCTTGGGGTTCCTGAAGCACTCAAACTGCTCCATGTATTCCAGGGCGCAGTTCTCCATGGCGATCTGTCCAATTGAAGCATTGCGGTCGTTGTATGCATCGACGAGGTCCCTCAATTTGTCCTGCTCGTTCTTCCCTCGGTCCATCAGGACATCTTGTGGTGTGTAGTTTTTCCAGAGATGTGCATAGCGGCCATCTTGAAACTGTGATTGAGGTGGAACGATTGATTTCTCGGGCTCGAGAGGTGCTTGCGTAGGCGGCGCTGGTGCAGGTGTGCTTTCGACAGGCTTCTCTTTGGTTGCGGTAGGGAGTGTAGGCTTGGGTCCTGTGGGTGCCTCCTTCTTCAAGAATTCACGCAATGACGGGTCGAGCTTGTCCGAGTCATTGCTGCTACTCCAAAGCCAGCCCATGTTGTGTGTGATGGGGAGAGTGAATTGGGTGAATGCTATAAGTGCATGCACGAATCGATCATAGTTCACCAGGTTGGCACGTGCGTCCCTGCTAGCGCGACCGCGGCATCGCAACACGCCCGCTCACACACGCGACGGCGGTCGAACCTCAAGCATAATTGTTACGCCCACTCTCGCTATGGCACCTGTTGGTAAGAAAGAGTGTTGCATCGATGAATCGAACTCGTTGCTAACAAATACCAGATCGACGTGAACACCGTCAACAGCGCGTTCGTGGCGCAGGGTAAACATTCCACATATCACCGAGGCGCAACATACTGACAAAGCCAGGGCTTCGACTGTACAGGCATCTTTTGGCTTCAACTTCGGTGCTTTAGGCGCAAAACAATCCTCTCTCCCACCGCAGCGATCTAGACGCCGCTCTCGAACACCAGTCCAAGGCACGCCGCGCAATGTGAACGGATCAGCGAAGCGGCACCACAGTCTCTCAGCACCACGCAGTGCCAAATCGCAGCGTAATGCCACGCCGAGAAATACCGCAGTCACGCCACAACTGGGGAAAAGGAAGCGTGAATCAACTGCTGCAGCTGCAGCAAATGCTCAAAATGAAGAAGAGGACGAGCTAAGCCCAGACCGCGTTGAGAACGTGCGCTCAGTTGAGAAGAGCAGGAGACTCGCCAGAACAGTCTCGCCTATACGAGAGGAGCCAAACGAGGCGCCAGACGAGCTATCGATTATAGACGAGGCACCAACCACCGCCAGAAAGATGCCAGGCCACGTAACGGGCCTGCTCTCGAACGTCACCGGCGGATCGGCGAGCTCACGTCAAAATATCTCTCGAAGGTCAAAGTCCACCGATGTTGTTCCAGTTACACCAGGAATGCAACCGCACAGTAGCTCCAGGCATTCCTTCGTGTTGTCGACAACAGTAGAGAACACTGCGTCTAACGCTTCACAAGCCGAGGATGAGGATGTGGATGAGCTCTCACCACCACACGACAACACTACTACCCCAAGGGTGGTTTCGAGAGAATCGATACCAAATGCCATACCTCTCGAGGGTGAAGAGGGGGGCATCGATGAACTTTCGCCCACGCAGGAAATTGCCTCGACTACAATAACAGCAGTCGTCAAAGGTGCACACAGTGAGACTGCAGCGACTCCCATAAAGAGTGTGGCGCGTGGCAGGCCACACAAGACCACCCAAACAAACGAGGCCAATACTCTATTTATACCAGCGGCCCAAAAGCCTAGACAAAAGAGGAGCCAGAAAAATGTGGTTGAAGAGGAGCCGACCGATGAGCAACAAGACGAATTGTCACCTGAGACAGAACGGATGACACAGGCGACTCCAAAACTCGCAAGACGAACCGAAGAGAAGGCGCATGTATCTGATGAAGAGTCACATGTGTACGAAGAGGAGCTGGAGCCTGAGGAGGAAGCTCGAGAGCCTACACCTAGACCCATCGCAAAGCGCACATCTCCTAAGCACACCCAGCGTACAAAGCCTTCCAACGACAAGCCACCACGCAAACGACAGAAATTCCTTGGCCCTAGGCTCGCGATTTCTGTAATGCGCATGGAGGGTTACGGCGTACGAGGCATCACAGTAGCGGATACTACACGTACAATACTCGAAGAAGCGATCGACCACCGTCTCGGCAGGATGTTAGAGAAGATGCAGACTGCACAGGATTCAGCGCGCCGAAAGGAGCTACGAAGCGAGGTTAATCTAGCATTGTCCTTCAAAGAAAGCCTGAACGAAAAGCTGCTGGATTTGCAAGACGCGAACGACGTCCTAACGACCAACCTGAAGAAGATGAAGGTCTTCAAGCGCGACAATGCTGAGCTGCGCAAAGACATTCTGGTTCTGCAGAATAGCCGACAGGAGATTGCTCTTGAGCATGATAACGTTCAGGCAGAATTCGAGGCAGAGAAGGCCAAGGTTGAGGCAAGAAACACTTTGAGCGCCAACATGTTCGACATCGAGGCTGCCATTCAGAATGGCCGCCAGAAGGCAAAACATGAAGGGCGAGAAAATGAAGCGCCAAACGTGTCATTAAGCATGCTTCTCGAGATGGTGAGCAGAGATGTGGGCTCGATTGGCGGTGGACTGCTTGCGAATCTGAAGAACTTCAACAGTACGTTAGAAAGGGCAGCAGGCTGGCTTGAGGGAAGGGCGTGAATGCTGGCATCTGGATACAAGCATTCTTTCAGGCGTATGGATCACGATGTTTCTAGGACGGATACCCGGCACAAAGCCACTTGCAGATATGAAATCAATGTTTACACCTTCACTGGCGATTGCATGTCGATCGAAAGGGGCCTAGCGCTATGTAATGCAGCAGGTGCGTCACTTCCTTTAGCGTCATCGATCACCCGGCCACAGACAACTTCAGATTCTCACCATCCCAGCTTTCTTGTACATCGCCGGCTAGGACTGGCTATTGACATTTATTTTACCACCACTTCTTACTGCTCTGTTCCTTTATTCATAATACTGTCATTGATCATTGACCCGGACCCGTACTGCTTACTGTCTGGGAGCGACCCACGAATCCGCCTACCCACGTTCATATCTACATCCAGTCTGCTCGAAGCCAGTCATTCGTGTGCGGAATCCATGCTGCAGTATGCGCAACCTCTGTGAGAGCCAGCAAGCCCCTCTCTGAAGAATCACACTTGGTTGCGCAACGCCGTGCTGGTACAGCGTCATACAACATTAACAACCAACCTCGCCTACACGCCCGTGCAACCACGTCAGCCTCGTGTGCTTACTTACATGGTACCATACGCTGTCAGCGTCAACAGCTTTCAGATCGTTACTCCTACACAAGCGTGGACTACCACTACTTCAATAATTGATGAGCTCTAGTGTCTCGACATGGCTCAGACAGACGGTCAATCGCGTGACGATGCAGCGTTTGCTGAAGCTTCGCGTTGTGATACAGTAGTTACCGAAACTGCCGAAATCCGGAGGATTCTGGTAGAGACAGAGACTCCTGCCTCTGCGCCGTCATCGAGCCCTACTCCGCGCAACCCTGCGAACAAACTATGGACCAAAACGTCTCAGCGCAAGGCCTACATCCAACACCTGACAAACTGGGCGTCCAATCATGATTCGTCCACCTACTTCCACGGTAGCATCAGTCTACACCCGCAAGGCACCTTTCCTCGGGAAGTAGTTCAACTGGGCAAGTCAGTCAATTGCCTCTTAACTGATGTATCTTCTGGAGATACGCCTAAAAATATTGTCATTCGCCTCTTCCAGTCGCAGCGACATGACGGCAGTGCTCAACAGCGGAAAGGGCGCGGAAGGAAGGATCCCGATGAACCATCTGATACCGCAAGCTGGAACTCGACAAGCGTGTCTTGTAAGGGGAATCATCGCGCGAGGTTGCCAACTCGAAATGGCCATTCCATTGCGCCTTATCAGCTGGTTATTCGTAGCGGGTCAAGCTGGGTACCAGCTCGCCAGTACCTTAACAACCACTACTTTGCACATCATGCCAAACCAGAGAAGGAAGTGGCTTCCCACCAACCTGCAAGTACAAGCTCAAATACTAACGCTCAGCGACCTGCTTGGGTCAATTTGACCGCCAATAATGTCAACTGGGCAATTAACACTCCACCTGCGTCGGCAGTCTTGACGACCAACACCCAACCGCCTGCATGGGCCAGTCTGACCGCCAATAATCTCAGCTTCAGCAATCTCAACTTCAACAACACTAATCGCATTGCAGAAGTCACTCGGTCCGAGCAACCTGATCAAGAGGCCTCACGCCCAGCCCATTCGAGGCATGCTGGACCCTTATCTTCCGCAAAGGACACCGTCAAGATTAGCCCGTTGTTCCATCCTTTCCTCAGACTGCCACAAGAGCTTCAAGATGAAATCCTCTACCAGGCAGTTGGCTATACGCGCGTCATCAGTCTTACTCACTCAGTCCATGTTATGCATGCTTCATCGTCGTCAGAATCGCCAATCACAATATCGAAGCTTTTCCGACTATCGAAGATGATCAGCGAGCATATGACCACCCACATCTTCCGCAGTACGAACTTTCACTTCGGCATAACAGGCTTCACGAGATTCCTATGGCAACTTGGGCCCGTCAATCGCTCCAACCTACAGCATCTTACGTTTCACTTTGGCAAGGCCTCTCTGTTGCATTGCATACGCTGGCTAGCGCCAGACCCGATCTGGGAGCTTTTCGAACCTCCAGTTGTGACCAGCCCCTCAACCTTAACATTGTTTTGGCGATGTCAGCTCCAGGACTTGATGAAGGAGGTGAGCCTTTCGACGCTTACGATCGATATCAGAGACGTACCGGTCGGGGATGTGCCTATGCTCGTCAGGATCCTTAAAACCGCGATTGGCAGGGTCGAGCGCATGCGTGTCATCGGCAACCATGTCCGCACTGGTGTCCTTATTGAGGAGTATGCTCAAGATCTACACACATGGTTAGGAGGCATGCAAGAGCCGACATGGAGGGAGCTGAGTCTGCGGTATCACACCGAGTACAATCATCAGAGGTGGCACATGAGACATATTTGGGCACTTCACGGTTTAGACATCCGCCCACTGTTGGATGCGTGGATGGATAAGGACAAGGCCTTCTTCGACTCCTAGGAGAGCAAGGAAGAGGTATGGATGAGAGTGTTTGGAGTAGAGCTACGATCCTCGGTACCCAGCGTGGAAGAGCGCCGACGATTGGCAAAGGAGCATTGACGACGGACTGGCAGGCTTGACTACCATGGTGGAATCTTACATATTCCACTTGCGACCAACACGGCAGCTTCGCTGTTCCTAGGATGGAGATCAGTTCGCCGTCCATGATTTGATGAACGGTTCATGAATGATGAATTCTTTAGGTAGCATACCTTGTAATCGTATAACGGGATTCACGCGCACCTCTATCAAAGGGTCACACATCTTCGCCTCTGTGTTATAACCAATTTGTTCCATCTTTCTAAGCAGTTTTGACCTATCATTTCATCGTAGATAGCCTTGATTACACGTCACGGGGACTGAGGTCATCTTCTGCAAATTATATTCCGTCGACACGCCGCTCCGCTACCGGTACCTACGTCATTATGAACCACACCAACCAAGACACTTGCAGCACCACGGTAATTAGAACAGATCAGAAGTATAAATACTGCCAATATCACCTACGAATTTACATATTTTCAGATTATTTTATCAAACAAAACGATTAGAGCTATCACACATTATGGCACCCACCATCGAACTCCTAATCTCCGCAACCCCTAACGGCCAAAAATATCCATCTTTGCCGAAGAACTACAGGTCCCCTACAAAACAATCTCCATCGACCTCGGCGCCGATGATCAGAAGAAGCCCGAATTTCTCGGAATCAATCCTAATGGGCGCATCCCCGTGATAATCGACCACAACCGCAACGATTTCCCCGTCTTTGAGTCTGGCGCAATCGTCTTGTATTTCGCTGAGCACTATGACAAGGACTCCAAGTTCTCATTTCAAGATGCAAATGAAAAGAGCAAAATGCTGCAATGGCTGTTCTTCCAAAACGCGGGCGTAGGCCCGATGTAGGGGCAAGCGAACACTTCTTCCGTTACGCGCCGGAGAAGATCCAGTACGGTATCGACCGCTACCAAAACGAGACGAAGCGGCTCTACTCTATGCTAGAAAAGCGTCTGAAGGGTCGCGACTATCTTGTGGGTAAGGGAAGGGGCAAGTACAGCGTGGCTAATATCAGTACATTTATGTGGGCACGGTGGGGATTGATTTAGATAAGCTTCCGAGGTTGAAGGAGTGGAGCGATAGGATTGGGGAGCGCGAGGCAGTGAAGAGAGGGCTGCTGGTGCCGAGGGAGGAGGATCAGATTGTGAGGTTGAGGGATCCAAATGTGGAGGACCCGTTTAAGGGGTGGTTTATGAAGCGGCAGAATGAAGTTAAGGAGAAGCATGGGAAGTAAAGATACAGACACAGAACAGTGAAGTGGATCATCTTTCGAAGCACAGAGAGAGTTGTTGCAGTGGAAGAGGAACAACATGTTTAAACATCCGAACGAACGGACTTGCCTGTGTTGATTAACTAATCTAACACTCTACTCAGGTATAAAGCAATCCCCCATTCCAACCAGGTGTGCGTGTAATTAGCCACAAAGAAAAGAAAACCTTATCCAACTCATCATCTCGACATTACATTTACGAAACGTTGACGAACTGACCAATGGCCGGGACGCCGTCAACAAGGACATAGATGACGTAGGGGCCGGCAGGCGCAATGTTCCTGTTAGGAGGCATAGTGACGGTGATGGTCTGGGCGGTGGCGCCGGCGTTGAAGCCGGTGTTGTCGAGGAACAACATGCGGTGACCCATGTGGACGGAGTGGGTGACAAAACCACCATAGTAGAGGTTGACCTTGACAGCCTTGGAGTTGGCAGGGGCGTTGAACTTGATCGTGAACGTAGAACCATCAGCCTTGAGAGCCTTGGTGGAGATCTGGACAGCGGAAGGACGAGTAGGGTTGCCCTGGAGGTAGGGAGGAGTGTAGATCTCGTTGCGGAACTCAGTGACGTAGGGGTCCTTAGCGGTGGGCTGGAGGATGGGCTGCTCGACAGGGTTGGATCCAGAGATCAGGAGGGTACCGTCGAGGAGAAGAAGGGCGACACTGTGGTAGAGACGGGCAATGGTCGACTTAGGGCCAGTGGTGAAGCGCTTGCCCTTGGGCTGGGTAGGGTCGTAAAGGAGAACCTCGAGAGCAGGGTCCTGAGCAACACCGAAACCTTGGGCACCTTCCTGAGCACCGTTGACCCAGGCGATGGTACCATCAGCAAGAAGAGTACCCTCAACCATACCACGGCCCTCAGGCATGGAATCCATCTCCCAGGTGGGGTTGGCGTCAAGGGGCTTCATGCGACCGCAAGATGGGTCACCGGGAGCAGTGATATCCTGGTAGGGGCCACCACCGCAGATGATAACGTCGGGGTTCCACTGATTGGCGCTGGAAAGGGGCATCATGACGGAACCACCAGTGTTGGGGTAGGTGCGGTAGGTACCGGGAAGGTCAGGAAGAGTGCGAACGACGTTGCCGGTGCCGACGTTGAAAATCTCAGCAGACTTTGAGACCTGGACGAAGAGGTTGCCATCCTTCATCAAGTGAAGGAAGGGGTACATGTAGTAAGGCTGGTTCTTGTTGAGGATCTCCATGTTGATGGACTTGCCCTGGGGAGTGCCGTCGGCATTGAGGATCTCGTAGGTAGGGTTGTTGTTCTCAGGCTTGGTAGGGTCGAGACCGTTTAGGGAGCCGGAAGCGACGAAGATCTGGTTGTTAGGCATGATCTGAACGGAAGCATACCAACGAGCAGTGTCAAGCTGTGTGCCGGGCTCGTCCCATGCCTGTCCATCAAGAGAGGCATCAGAAGCAGAACGCTCGAGGAAACGGATACCCTTGAAACCATCACCAACAGTAGGGTCAATGAAGTCAAGAGGGGCGTTACCACCGAGGGAAACAAAGCGTCCATCAGCAAGGAAGATACCGCCAGAGCAGAAGGCGTTGGTTTTGTAGGCCAGGGGAGTGAGCTTTTGGGTGTTCGGGTCATACTCGGAGGAGTAGGCGTATTGGCCGTTGGGCAGCGTGAGCTCGGTGTAGTTCTCGACCTTGTCAAGGAAGACAACCTTTCCGTTGGGCATCAGACCAGCGTGCATGGCAGGGACACCAGAGCGACCCTTGATCTGAATGGTACCAGGCTTGGCAGCAGCTGGAGCAGGGCTGGCCTTGGGGGCAGGGACAGCAGGCGCGTTGACACAAGGACCAGACTGGCAGCCTTCACCGCAGTGAGCAGTGGTGTTACCACAGTATCCGTACATGGAGCAGCAAGATCCCTGAGCCCAGTTACCGCAGATAGTGTCTCCGAAAGTGGCACCGCAGCTTCCATCGGTAGTCTGAACGCCAGTGGGTGTAGTGGGAGCAACCTCAACGCTTGTAGGCTTGCCGAGAACGGGCTCGCCGGAGGTGGTGGTGGAAGGAGGACGGGAAACAGCAGCGGTGGTGGCAGCGGCCTTGGTGGTGGTGGCATCCTTGCAGCCGTTCTGGCAGCCATCAGCAACGAGGCAGTGGCCGTCAGTCGAACCACAGTATCCGTAAGAGCTGCAACACCCGCCGTACGCGCCGTTGGAATCGCAGGTGGCATCGCCGAAGTCCTTACCGCAGCGACCGTCGTCTCTAGCGGGGACAGCTGCGGCCTTGGTGGCAACAGGTGTAGCAGGAGTGTTGTCGCAGCCAGACAAGCATCCAGTTCCGCAGTGACCCTCCTATATAATCGTTAGTCATGAACGAAAGATCTGGCGTTAGTGTTCACTTACGGTATTACCACACCATCCGTACTGCGAGCAGCAAGAACCGCTGTAGACTGTGCTGTTGGGGTCGCAGAGCAAGTTGCCGTAGGCAGGGCCACACTGGCCATCCTGGGAGTACTTGGCCTGCCTCTTCTCCGGAACAACGCGAAGGTGGGAAGAAGAGATCTTGGAGTGGTCGCTCTTGATGTCGGCGACACACTTGTTGTCGTCACCGCAGTGCTGTCCGGTCAGGCAGCGGCTGGGGGCATTGATATCGCAGGTAGGGTTGACCCAGTTGAAGTTGATGTTGGCTGAGGCGAGCCCGGCGAAAGCGCCTAAGGCAAGAATAGAGGTCCTCATTGTTGATAGAGATCTATAATACCAGAGGTAAGCCAATGCTCATGTAAGAATCGAAGTGTTCGTTCAAAAGACCAAACGATCATAGGTGCCGCTCATGAAGAACAGGGGCTGCAGCTGAGTATAGTCGTAGCCGTTGGACCCAGTCTTCATAGTTGAGTGGCTTCGATGTAATGTTTGATGTTGACTATGATGATGTTTGGCGCCCACGTGGTGGTGTTTCCAGCAAACACGTGCCAAGCCATCGACATAATGCCTTTGTTTGTGGGGGAAAGAACCTACCAAGATGTATGATCTCTGAGGTAGTGACGACTCGACGATCAAAGATTCGTAGTCGAATATCAATCAATTCGTATGTAGTCGAAATGTAAGGATAGTTACGAGCACCGTAGGATCGATGCAAGGAAGGTTTCGGTATTAGGTGCGCAAGGCGAGCGAGTGACGATTACAGCAAAGGTTAACGAGTGTCTGAGTACTACTGAAAGTACTCGGGGTGCTGAAGGCAAGGGACTTGACGGTCTGCCTACAACGAGCGTGGTGGGGAGAAACACATGGGAGGACTGCGGTCTTGTAGTTATATCCAGCGTCTCCAGAGCCGTTCAGGCCTCCTCCTGGTCATGTCTCTGACCTTCGCTTCCGAAGTGGAAAACTGGACGCCGTTTCACTGAGTGGTCCAATGAGGAATCCGGAATAAGGCCGAATATGGAAGCAGCGGCAATTTCCAGTAAAGCACGGCCAATGCTAGGGCTGCCAGGGTGTGATCATCGTCAAGGTTGCCATCTATTATTGGGCGTTAGGATTGGTTGGCAAGGTGTCGCGAACACGAGCGTCTGGCAAACGGCATGTTTTGCATGAATAGGAGAGCCGATGGGCGTCTGCTCGAGCTGGATTTCGTAATACCCATTGGTACGCGTCGCTGTGGCTATTGAGCCGTACCGTGTCGCCAGGCCGCAGAGCGTTGTTTGGTTGCGATGGCCACTGCCGTTGACGGCCAGTCACCGTGAAAAGCTTGCCTCCGGTCAGGCGATGGAGTGTAGCGAAAAGCTTAGGTCGGTCAAGCATTGAGCGGCACTCAGTGGTGCGAAGCAGAGATTGCAACTGAAGCCACGCTTTAGCTAAGATAAGGTAGAGTCAGGGGAAAGTGTGGCCATCCCCACACCCACGACAGGAACTGGCCTAGCGCGCCGAGCAAATCTGGAAGCCGCAACTGAGGACTGGGACTCTGGGCAAGAGCCCCAAGAACCTCCAAGACAACACTCACCTCCCTTTTACGTCAGACACATCAGCGCCGAGCAAAAAACACTGCTGTTGTGTTCAGTTCGCAGGAATTTGCTGTGTCCCAAACATAGCATACGAGGCGATCCGGAGCAGGGCGTGCGCAAGCAAGAACCTTTCCCGCGCCTCGTATCTTCACACAAGCCCAGTCCACTTCAGGCCACTGCGCACTACCGCACCAATCGAACATGACAAGCTTTAGTGACAACCGACGGATGGCATGCGGTCGAGGGTAAGCACTGGTGACAAAAACGGCTATTTAGCTTGACGAAGATCAATTGATTGTGCAGCCTGACGTGTCTTCACACGCTGATCGCTGTGCTATCGATGTACCGTCGCATTACCGCCCCGTAATTATGGCAAACATCGTGTCTTTGAGATTGCGCTCATGCGTGTGAATCCAACGTCGAAAGACCGAAGAGGACTCCTGCCAATCTCAGCGAACACGATGGATGACGTCGCTGTGACTAACGGTCAAATGCCGCACTGCTACCGAGGTCCTCGATCTTCCTTCGCACCGGCCCAGGAACCGCCAAACTTGCCCGGACCCTTTGATAATCATTCTCCGCTAGCTCCACCCATCTCCACCACCGGTGCGTACCGTTCAACTCAGGCCGAAGCATCCGCGAGCGTGTGCAGGTAAGGCAGCTCTTCGAGGACTTCGTGCGCATGATGGGCAGATGGTGGTCTCTCTCTGTTGCAATACCACCTCGAAGACCTGGCACTTCTTGTTCTCCGCGAGTGCCTGATCGCCGAATCGAGACGCGTTACCGACCTCAGATAGCGGCATTATTGAGATTCCATCTTCCGTCCTCCCGTCTGGACCATACGCCGTCTGTATGCCGTTTGCCCCCGGAGTACGAGTTTTGGGCGTGTTACTGTGTTTGGTCTTGATCATCCCTTGTACATCACGGTTTGTACACAACGACCCTATTACAGGAGATCCCGTATCATTGGATCTAGATCGAGTTGACGGTTCCTCCTGCGTCAACGGCGTGATGGAAGGGTGTAAAGGGTTCAGGGGATTGTTCGGGTGGGCAACGCGATCGAAGCTGCAGGAGGAGTACTTCGTAAAGAAGCTATCGCCGCATTTCCACTGATTTGTGTCAGCAATGTTCAATCTTAGTGAGCTTGTCGAAGCTTACCACTCGTAGAGCCCAGTGACACATCCTGTCCACTTATTCCCGTAGCTTCTTGTTCTGGTAATAACAATACGACTTGGTAAATTCGAATGTCGGTCCAACAAAGTTCTGCGCTCCACATCGATTCGAGTCTCTCGACCTCGTCTTCATCTCTACCTTCCCCGTCCGCTTCACCGCTCCTTTCTTCGAAGTTGAGCCTGCACGTACTCATGCAGACATCCGTCGAGCATGTGCAAGGCGTTATCGTCTTTGGCCGACGTTATGCAAGTGTTCTCACTACTCTGCAAGGATTAACAAATGGTTCAGGATGTGCCCTTGCGGACAGTCTGCTCGAAAGCCGTCCGTGGAGGTAGTGTCAGGCGCGAGTTAACTTCGTCCAGAGTCTAAGCTGCATGTACCATGTAGACATCCGTCGAGCATATGCTAGGCAGACCACAGCTTTGTCATCTCTAACCGACATCCTGCGAGCTATCTTGCCACTTTACGAAGTTGAAGGTCTAAATGAAATACGTTCTGGGTGAATGCCTTGCTCGAAGACCACTTACAAGGACAGTGTTGGTTGAGGACCGTAAGTCTTTGCTACGCACACGCCTACAATCATACAACAGAGCAAGATGAGATATTACCGAGAGCAACAGTTCGCCACAGCCCTCGGAATGGCATTCGCTTGATCTGTTTCCATGTTTCCCGAAACATCTCCTGAAAAGTGAAGAGGCTTGCCTAAACAGCATCTACCAGGCGTCTGCGAACAAGGACGGTATTCTCTGCATCTTCTGACCGCCACTTCTCACCCATCACCAGCCCTCTCTGTACCACCGTCCCCGCCCAGATCACTATCGCAAACCACAACCAAGACGACGATCAAACCGCCGTGGAAGTGAAGGACGACATGGGTTCTCCATATACATCTGCACCAGTCCTCAAGAAAGCATCGAGGCTCCACAGAGGCGCCTGCCGAGCTTCGTGTAACATTTGCCCACATCGTCCACAACATCCACAACCGAGATTGACGTGCCGCAAAACCCTCCACACACATCTGCGCTGCATAACCGCCCCCAATGCGACGTCGTCTCCAGGCCAGACGACCGCAAAACGGGTACACGGAATCTGCAGCGCTGCACACTTGCTGCACCGTCTGCAGGCCCGGCCTCGAAATGGTCGATGCTGGATGCGTAAGCAGGGGGATTGGGGTGTAAGGTTTGTCTGTTCGAAACCGAGATGCAGATACGATGTCATCTTGCTACAGAGATGGATGGGGAGGGAGTTTCAGGTTGGTGATCTCACCACCACTTCCTCTTGTTTCCATCGTGTCGTTGCTTTTTCGCGAACCGAGGCGTTACACACTGAGAGATATCGCCGCCGCACAGAATTTGACGAAAGTCACTTGACGCACTCGAAGTCATACGTCGTCGCTTCAGCATGAAACTGCCCAACCTCAGAGGTGTAAATGACGTCTGTGCACGTGACCCAGACTTGAGGTCGCACACCTCACCGCCCTACAACCCTGCCCGCGACCCTGCCCTAGGAACGGAAATAGAACAGATGATTAAGCGCCAGGATCTCGCGTCTCGCCTCGACGAGTGGGTTGCGCGGATGCAAGCATACCGTTGCGAGCGTTGGCATGGATGAGGGGTCAAACTTTATACGGTTGAGGAGTTGCGAGTCGGGCTGCCCCTCCACGTCTTTTTGGATGTCGAGGCCTGGGTCGGGGACGGGTGTGGAAAACCTTCGGTGTTTAGCGCTGACGACAGGACGAGGCTGGTTGGAAGTCGTTGGGCGTTGGGTGTTGAAGGGCTTCGAGAAAGTTCGTCGCGTGAGCGGTCTTATGGAGGAGTGGTGGGATGTTTGTTTTGTTGTGAATAACAAGGTTCACCAACATTGTGAGAATTTGAGCCCTCGATCCGTGAGTCTCGAAAATTGTCGCAATCATCAGATAGATGCATTCAAACCGACCAGCGTCGCCAGCTACAAATCTTTCCTAAGCTAGTACCAAAAGCAAAAACATCGCTGCGTCTGGCCGTAGCCAACGCCTTATCGTGATAATGATATCGTGAAGTAGTAAAGATGCCCAATGCAACAAAAACACAATCATGAAACGCCACCTCGTCTTCTTTGCACATTTTCCGACATAACAGTACAGAAGAACACAATCATGAGACCAAAGTCTGAAAACACCCAACACCATCGTATCATCATGAATTTTGATTCAGCATCCGCAGCTGAGGAAGCGAGTCAACCCACTCGGCCTCTTCTTGTGCTTTTTGTATGACTCCCGCACGGTCGAACTTGTTTTTGTCTCGCTGCGCTTGCCCATCCTGCTCTGACTACGTGAGCTTTCTTTGCTTCGCTTTTCCTCGCTCTTGCGATCCAGACTGCTTTTGCTCTTCTTGTCGTGCTTTTCGTGACTGCGGTGCTCCTCGCTGCTGGAGTAGGAAATCTTGCTGTCTGCGCGTGAGCGCTCCTTTTCTTTGCTTTTGAAGTTCGAGGTGCTGACATGGGTCGTGGACTTGTCTTTTCCGCTGCGCTTCCAGTATCCGACAAGGCGCACTTTCTCTTCTCCGTCGGAGTCCCAGTCATCCCATGCGGATGTCGTGTTTTGCGGGCCGTTGTTCACGTGGTAGAGGGAGGGTGGTGATGTGGCGGCCAGGGGAACAGGTGCGTAGTGGTGCAATTGGCTGAGCTCGGAAGGCGTTGCGCTGTTTTGTCGCGTGTAGGATGGCATGATTGCGCTTTGTGTAAGTGAAGATGTCATTTGGGAGAAGCTAGATGGTCGAGTGGAGACACGGGATGGAATGGTTGACGGGGGGCTTGTGGGTGGGTAAGTCGGTGTTGTGGGAATGGAGTACGTGTAAGGCGCATATTGGTGAGCATACTGCAAACGGAGGAAGGGTTCGTTGGGATCAGTTAAGGACGCTTTACGGCTGCGGTTGGCTTCCATGAGATCCTGTGTGTTTGGTGGTGGTCGTAGTGAGTCAAGCCGGACAGGCGGGTTGGTAGGTTTCAATGCAGGTGGGCAGCCTTTGCGCTTTGGCGAACTTGATGGCCGTGAACCTTGTTCCTCCTGTGATGTGGACTTCTCGAGCAAGTGTAGGTCTGTGGATGCGAAGTTCCGAGCTGCCGGGCTGAGAGGTGGTGTGGATTCACCAGTAGGAGAAGGCAGGATGATGGTCTTCTTGCAGCGCTCGCAGATCCCTGAGGCATAAGTGATAGGCTGCTTGCAGCTTTTGCAGGTAGCAACTTCTGTTGATGTGGCGATAGGAGCGTTCCGGAACTTGAAGTCATAGCTTGACCTTGCAGTGGAGCTTGACGACCGTGACCCCTTGCCGACGTCTGACGACGCTGAGTTGCGATGCGGTTGGCATGACTGCGAGGCCCGATCCCTCCTCCTTGCGTTCTGCCTCGCTTGCTTCTCGTACTCATCCCAGGCTCTTGCTGTCTTCGCTGGTGTGCACGGTGCTGGGCGAGGGTCTTTGAACGGTGATGACTTCCTCGACAGAGGTGACGGACGTGTTGGGTTATGGCTCATGATCGAAGTATCCATGTAGTATTTGATTGCCGAAGAGTCAAAACAGTGGAGGAGCAGTGCCGACAGGAAAGGGAGGAAGGGTGAACCTTGGACTATCTAAGGCGCGACTGCTTGTCAGCAAGTCTCGGTAGTTCACACGCTATATAAGAGGTACAAGGCCGGGTTCCCTGGCCCAAGGAGTGCGACAAATTGTTTACAGATAGCTACAGACCAGATTGAGTTGCCAACATCAGGCGGTGGCTGGGGTAGGAAAGGATATCTCAAGTCCAGGGACAAGGGAGAGTTACGTTGGACCGCCTCCCCGGATTATACAGATCATCGCTGTATTAATCTTCCGATGGGCTGCAGCGGCAGAGAGATCTCGGTCTGACGGTGGCTGCGCGGATTTGCGGTGCAGAAGGATTCTGTACCAATCGTGGTCACATAACCCAATAAGAAGGCGTCATTTGTGGCCCGGTAGAACAGGGGAGTGTCGTCGAGAAGAAAGCAAACAAGCAAGGGAGAGCTGACATGTCAATATGCCTTATTGACGCTGGCGCTCTGTCGGCAAGGCTCCAAAACATTGAGACAGCGCCTAGTGCTGCAGCATGCTTTGCAGGTGTGAAGATTTTCAGACCCATGCTGGTTGAAGCTGCCGAACGCCTCTAATGTCGGAACAGAAACAGTGCATCCGCCATGCAGCTAGTGGAAAGCCGTTGTTGCGCAAACTCATTTGTGCGGCGTGGGGACGGACAACGTTAGGCTTGTTGGTTGCTGATGGTAGCCGTACTACAGCATGATTGGGATGTAACTTGCCCGTGACCCAAGAACAATTCACTTGATCAAAGAGATGAACAACAAAAGAGAGGAGCTGAAGCTGAAACACGGCGCTGAGAGTCGAGCTGAGCCGGCAAAAGTGACGTAGGAGAAGTCGAGATGTCGTCGCGGCCTTGCAAAAGGAAGCAAACTTCCAGTCTGCCAAAAAATTGAGACTAGCGAACCGGAGCAAACAAACCCCTGCAAAAGACCCACGCAATCGCCGCAACAACAGATCGTAAGGGAAGCGCTCAGTGCTGCCCATACAATTATACAGGTATTGGGCATAGAACCCGACGTTGCATCTCCTCAGACTGTGGCTATCAGCATCCATGCCGGACGTCTCAGCCACCGATCACGGTGGCGCTTCTGAGGCCATCGCAAGTATAGGTACTTCCATTAAGGACCAGAGGTACGAAGTACTTCGAGCCGCAGAAGTTTGGCACCAAAGCGCTTCCCCAAAGTGACAAGGAGCCGTTCTTAGTAAGGAGGAAGTTCTGGTCGTCGTAGACCCGCAATGCCCCGCCTTGGCGTCTCGTTGACGCTCAGCCCCAATGTTCTCCGCTTCCTAGCTTCTCGACGGACTGTTGTCTACCCAGATCCTCGACTCGTCACTCGCTGGCCCGGTTGCGAACGCCGTTGAAGGCATAATGTTTTCTGCAGCCAGTTATTCAAGCGAAATTGCGTTGAATTGTTTGGCTTCGGCTGCCAGTCAATCACGCAGTAGGGCAACAAGCTCCAGGTCCGGCCAGCCTTATCAATGCGCTGGCAGGCTATGGAGAGTTCATGAGGCAAGAATGAAGTCAAAGTTCGTACCAATTGGGATTGTTACTGCAAACCTCAGCTGCCGTCGTGGGAAAGCAAAGATATTCGCCACTTCGTTCGATAGCTGAACTTTTGGAGCGGACACCAAAGCCTTCCCCACTCCCGGAAAGAGATCCTTTGTTCTTCAGAGCAACAACGGAAGAACGATGTGCTGCATGCTCGCCAGGAGAATTAGAAACAAAGTTTCGCCTATGGGTCTTGGCAAGCTGACCTTGAGGTCATCAACGTTTAATGCCGAGACTCTTCGCTGGAACACGTAACCTGGGCAATATTGCTCGTGTTGTCAGGCATATCCAGTGACCTTCGCACTTGACTTCTAGGTGATTGTAAGCACTGTCTAGAATGATGCTTTTGTAGTGATGTCACGGAGGCTGAGCCCAAGCCAGTACCTTATCAGCATATTTCGCTTAGGAGCAACACCATTCACATTCAGAGTTCAATATTTTGGCACTGTAAGCACAGAGAGTTCTCATACGCAATGATCTGCAGAGTCGTCAGTATCCACGTAGAGTTATGAGGTCGTGCATGTAGGACGCGCAACTCCATGCATCATCCGGCCCCTCACCCCGGGGGTTTTGTACTCACCTTACACAATCAACAAACACGCACAAAAGCATCTGTATCTCAATCAAATCTCCTGTCCGAAATCAAAACCAAAACTCATCCAAGCCTTCATGCATACTTCACCGCTCGACATGTTGATGAGCGCTATTGTATTTTGTTTCGTGCGCTCTTGGCAGCTCTTGTTCACGTGTCTCTGTGAACTTGCTTTGCGCTTCACACTGAGAGTCACAGAGAAAACTCCTGTCGCAGACCCCGAGATGGCAGTGGCGTACGGCTGGTGAAGGAAAGGGGAAGGGAGGCTTATTCTGTTTACTGCGCTTTTGGCATGTGGGAGTCTGAGTAAGTGGTTTTGGTGAACAATACAACAGACTGTAGAGCTGATCACGTCGCCTTGCCAACTAGGTCGCAGTCATCGATCGGATTATAATACAGCTCCACTAGTCTGCCACAACGGAACCCGAACGCGATTACGACTCCTCAATGTTCAGTCAGAATCAGCAATATCCTAATGTCAAAGTTGAGTCATGAACGCACACATCTCAATAAGACGTTCGTCTGGGTTCACTGGAGTGCCGGAAAGGACTTGAGACTTACCAGCATACTGGGTCCGCTGAACAGGCTTTCGAGCAGACATTGTCTCACTAATCCTTCGGCAGACCTGGTACCTGGAATTGCGAGGAACCGTCGAATCGTTGGTCTGTACTTCTGCTGCGGGCGATCGAGACAACGTCTTGGTCTTGCATAGTTGTATGGATCGTGTCGAGGAATGATTGGAGCACACTGGGTAAAGAATGGTGGCAGACCATTTCGTCGCTGTCGCCGGATTTGTGAAGTCCGATTGACGGCCATGGATGGCAATGCTCCGGCCAAAAAAGATCCAGCCCGAATGAGCTATTAGCGCACGAATCTGTTATTGGATAATTATCTTGATATACGTTCATTGATCAGCGAATCTCATTCTGGGCCTACCGTCTATGGGTAGATGCTATGAAGCCCCAGCTCTTGTCCGAGCTTGTTCTATAAGTTTTGTGTGCATAGTTTCAATCTCTGGTATGATCAGGGATTCAATCTCCACTGCTGGTTCGCCTTGTGGAACACCGCCTTGATCACTGACCGACCTGTCAGCCTCTACTGCAACAGTCTTTGCCAGCTGGTCTGCAGAGCCCACGAGCGACTGTACACCAGAGAAACTCTTCGTCCTGCGACTGCAAGGCACTCGAATCCATTTCTCGCCATTGAGTACGGAGACGAAGACGACTTCCCATTTGCGAGTAAGGAGAAGGTTGCCGATAACTAGGTGGTGGGAGTACTTGTTCAGCGCGTATTGCGCTTTTTTGACGAGTATGGAAGGATCCGTTTCAAGCTTGAAGCTCACGATCATGGCCTCGGGTGCCCAACCGTCCACTAGTTGCTTCAGGAACTTAGGCACAGGCTCTAAATCTATGACAAGACTGCGACCCTCGGTGCGGGCGGCAGGTGGTTTGCCATTACCGCTGGCCTCGGCATTCTGCAGAAACTCCTCGTTGGACTGAATCTTGTGCTCCACCATGCGGTCCTGGGGCACGAAGAAGTCGGACACGGCAGCAGCCAGGTAGAACATAGCTTTCGGTCCCAGTGGCTGCATCAGTTGGGCGACTTCGCGCAGGTTCCACAGGTACTCGGTGATGGTAACGTACGACAGAATAAGCAGCTTGTTGTCGCGCTTAGCTTCGTTGTACTGGCGCAGCACGCGCAGCATCTGCTCTTGGTGTTGCTGATCAACAATGACACGTCCATCTTCTTCCCTCATATAGTCGAGGAAGGACCGCGTGTTATGCGAATAATGCCGCGAGTATGGAAGGAGCGAGAACTGGCGATGCAGAAAAATGACAGCGTAGCCGTTCTGCAGGAAGTACTCGGCACTGGTGGCACCACGTGTACCAGCAGAGAAGTTGTCGATAAAGCGCACCGTCTGCTGCTCTAGGGGCACTGTGGTACCGCCTGATGTGACAAGCACGACACGGCGATTGTCGGTGGCATGGCGGTTGATGAATTCGCGAGCGAGCGTCGTGTTCGCTTTCAAGTCTTTTGGCGGTGGTTCGTGGGTGAAGTAAAAACTCTCCGCCTGTTGGGCGCTGCTATCTTCAGCCATCGTCAAGGGACCTGCTACACACGTCAGAAGATGGGTTGAGCTGGCGGGCTGGCGGGGTAGCTTGTCGCCAAGACAAAGAGACGCTACTACTTCATTGGCTAGAGAAGTAGCAAAGCTCTGATGCCTGCAAGTCTGCAAGTCTATCGAATCAAGTCTTCTTTATATAGTTCTGGCTGTAAATCAAGCCTTAGAGGTGGATTTGACTTGAAATACTTGAAAGACTTGATACTGATGTATAGCGGCGGAGTCCGTTATATGTGAGGTTTTCGGTGTTGCTGAAACACTTCTGATTGGCCAAACCTACTAGTTTCTTGTCGCGCATCGCGTCCCCAGCCATCTCAACGCGCGCGTTCTCTTTGTTGATCGCTAGCAACGCCTTATCAACAGCTTACTTTGTGTGTTGTAGTGCCTATTGCAGTCAACTCAGCGCTGACTTTTCAGTGCCTTTGCTTACCTTGTGGCCTTGCTGATAGCCTAACATGCCCCTGAAACGCGCAATCAATGGCAACACACGCTGAAGTACGCGCCAAATGCGCTGTTGAGGCGGCAAACGTCGCAAAATCAAGACCTAGCGGGCTATAGAGGCGGACCAGCTGCTAGCAGGTACCGCCAGTCAGCTGCGCCGCCGTCGCCATCTCCGCCATCAGAGCCTGCCAAAGATGCTGTAGGGGCGACTGCCGACCCGCTTGTTGGCCGGGCTATAGGTGCTGCAGAGCGGCTGCGGGAGCTGCAGGTGCTCGAGTTGCAGGTTATGGCCGCGCCAACATCGGCGTCAAAGGCAGCCACAGAGGCTTCGACGGAGGGTTGCGATGAGGTTACTGGCGGGCTTCAACGCTGAGTTTGCAGATGACTACAATGGCATCAACTGGGATAAGCTGCGCTCATATGTGAAGCCCCAGCGCACCTTGACGGGACAGGGAGAGCTGGGTTTTCAAGCACGGCTAGTGCGTGGCACTGCGGAGGACGTTAGCAGAAGCAGCAGCAGATGTGCCTGAGCGTACCTTCTTTGTGTGCCGCTAGTGTTGCCAGAACGCTCCAACAAGCAGCATTGTGGAGGTATTGTTGGCTACAACATCAGCAGCGAAGCACCTGGCTGTCAATAGATGCGGCCATCGCATAACTCTGCACGGGAAGAAGCAGCTGCTGGCAAAGCTGCCTGGAGGTCAGTCTACTATAATTGACGCGCTGAAGAAGGGAGTAGAGGTTAGCCGCGAGGTTGCCAATCAGCTAGGCAGCTTCAACGTACAAGGTTTTTGGCCTGCTGCTGTGCAGTGGCTTTTAGAAAATAACTACCCGCTGCGCGAGTTTGAGGCTGAGAGCTTCCGGAGGATGCTGCAATTCGCCAATCCTGCTGCTGTTGACGTGCTTTGGACCAACCACTAAAGCGTCTCAAGATTCGTATTAAGACTGTATGATTACCTGCTGCCGATTGTCAAAGCTGAGCTGGCAACAGCAGTTAGCAAAGTTCACATAAGCTTCGATGGATGCACTACAAAAGGCAGCAAACGCGGGTTCTTTGGTGTAGTGGCTCACTACGCTGATGCTGAGGGAAAGATCAAGGACTTGCCTATTGCACTGCCGCAGCTCGCAGGTATCCACAGCAGCGCAGCTATTGGAGAATGTGTCAACAAAGCGCTGGCAACGTTTGGTTTAATGCCGCAGAAGCTGGGTTACTTTGTGTTAGATAATGCTCCAAACAACGATAGAGCTGTAGAGTACTTGGGTCATCTGTGTGGGTTTAGTGCTAGCTGCTACCACCTTTGTTGCAGCTGCCACACACTCAACCTTGTTAGCCAAACTGCTATGTTTGGTAAGGATAAAGAAGCCTACAACAATGACCCTAAGCATGAGAAGGATGAGGAGAAGTCCATGGCTGAATGGCGACAGCTGGGTCTTCTGGGCGTGTTTCTGGACGTTATCAACTACATCAGCACACCAAAACAGTATAACAGCTTCTCTACTTTCCAGCAGCTCGCGCTGGCTGAAGACCCTACAAATATCAGCGTGCTGCTATTGGCTGTAGTCAAGGCCTGCGTCACCCGCTGAAATAGCTGTTGTGCTGCTTTTGAGCGCAAGCTCATCCTCCAACCCATCACTAGCTACGCCAAACACCACATTGACAGGATAGCTGAAGCCGATCGAACAGCGCTCAAGAACATCACCAAGTTGCCAGCTGCGCCAGCGTGGATGTGATTAGACGGTTTCACAGCAGCAGACTGGGCGGTGATAATGGACTACGTGGATGTGTTGAGGCTGCTGAAAGTAGCTACCCAGCGGCTGGAGGGGTGTGGGAAGAAGGGCGATTGTAAGTTCAATGGGCGCTTTGGTGATATTTACGAGGTTATCCCTACGTTTGAGCAGTTTATAAGCGCCTTTGAAGAGCGCTTATTCACTTACAGAGATGTTGACTTTGAGCAGCCTGATGCTCCGGAAGACCACCTGGCCATAAACCTGCGCGCTGCCATTACCAAATGAAACTCTATTACAGCAAATTTAGCCAGTCCCCTGCCTATTACGTCGCAGTGTCCTCCATCCCCGCTGTCACTCTATAACCATCCCACAGCTCTCCGCCCGCCCCCGAGGCCTCCACAGTCACGCACCAACACTATTGACGACGCTGTCAACGCGATAATAGAGGCGGGGAGCGACGATGAGGCAGTCTCTTGTGATGAGTATGAGCACTGGCATGCTAATGAGCCGCGTTGGAGTTGCGAAGATTTTGAGCGAGAGGGTAATCCTGTCAGGTACCGGCTCGGCTTACGCCATGAGTACCCAGCGTTAGCGCAGCTGGCGCTCGATATAATGACTATACCTGCATCTAGCAGCGATTGTGAGCAACTTTTCAGCGAGCTAGGTGACCTATTACAGACAAAGCGTTGCAGAATTGGAGCTCAGTTATTGGCTGCTCTTCAGTGTGTGCGGAACTGGCTGGCAGCAGGTTTCATGGAGAGCAATGACAGGGTTGATGAAAGTACGTTGACTGACTCCCCTGTTGACGTCCTATACAGTGTATCTACATGGAACGCTTCTCTGCTATAGGTACAGTACAACAACAAGATTTTATAATGGTTGCTGAAATGTACAGACCCCCCTGAACTTGGTTCGCTACTGCGACAGACTTATGTTATGTAAGAATAAAGGCTTCTAAGTGGCTGTTTCTATTCTGGTTGACAGAATTGACATTTTGTTACATGTCCTGCAGGGCAACAACGTGGTGAACGGCCACTCACAAGGCTGTCTGCCCTTACGAACCATGGTACGTACCTACTGTACGCATCACTGTACCCAGACCAGTGGGGTTTGCACATTTTTGCAAGCACCGATAGTATACAGCAGCATATATACTTCCAAATCTATCAAACAAGTCCAGTCAAAACACTTATCCAGTCCTCCAAGTCAAATCACGCGTCACTGATTGGCAAGTCCCAATCAAGTCTACGCTCAGATTTGACTTGACTTGCTTTTTAACAAGTGTGTCAGTCACAACATGCCCCACCACCTTTTCTCCATGAAAAACACAACAATATGCTAGACCTCAGACAGTCAGATGATCTGGACTTCCATACGCACTTCATACCCGTCAAGTTGCGTGAAAGAACTCCCACTGACTGCGTCAATCAAAACCTCAGCATCGCCGCTAGAGTTTAGGTCATGATTCCGTAACCGGCCGGCCTGCATAACCAGACCAATCGAGCTCGGTTATTAGAGATGCTGCAAGAATGATCAGGTTGTATGCTGCTCAGATGCTCCTTTGACGATCGTAGGTCGATCTGGGTTCGGCCTTGTTCTCGCCAATCGACGTCTACCAGACCCTTTCAGCAATCAGATTCTGCTGTTTTTGCCATGGCTTAGGGGTACGTGGCTGATGAGTTTCGATCCCCACGGCGTCTTTGCAGACTGCCACAATCGCGTTCCGATCAGTTAATTTGTGCATTGCTTTTCGTCTAGCAACGCTTAACTCCAGAATGTTCTGTCCGAACTTGCCAGCTTCAGGCGCCAGCGGATCCTCGAAACTGCCAATCCCTAGGCTGTACAAACAACGCAGCGAGCTCCCTCGCCAGCCTGTTCTGAACCGACAGAACCGCGTCAGTCGAGCGTGCTTGAGTTGTAGGTCGCGCAAGGTTAAGTGCAATGGACTGCAACCGCGATGTTCGAATTGCAGCAAGAATGTAACGTCGTACGTGTATGCATCAAGTCGCAAGGATCGACTCAATACGTGTGTGGCAGCATTCACAATTAATCCTGGTCACTGAACGCGACAAGGCTACCTCACACAATCAGGATATGATTGCTTTACTGTGAGATCTATGACAGGAGGTATCGAGTAAACGACAGACTCGCATCGACGATCTGCTCACAGGCGTTAGTCGTACCCACAACAGTGCCAAGCAGTTGACTGATTGACGCAGGTTGTTGAAGATGTTGTTGATACCGCAGCTACCGTTCAAGACCCAACAGAGAAGTACCGCAAACCGATTGTCGAAGAAGAGCGAGGTGAGGCCAATGCGAGCGGAGAAGTTGGCAGCCCCGGAGAAACGGACCTACTTGACAAAACCCTTATTCGGAGTAAGGAAACAAAGGCTACTGGCTTTATCGGCAAAATATATTAAGATCCAATGGCTGCACAAGTTGCACAGAGTAGATACCTCCCATCCGTCTGAAGCCGGCCCGTGGGGCCACCTGGCGATGACGACGAAGCAGTCGACAGTCGTTTGGCCGCAACCCGGGAGAGACACGGCGACCATCCTACACCATTAATGCAGACCAGCAAGGCGAGCTTTTATCTGGACGATGTGGTGTTCGAGACAGATCTGCTGGTTGATCCTTTCGAGATGCCGCAACTCGAAACTGCTGAGAGATTGCTGCAAGCATATACGGAGAGTGTGCACAACCCATTTCCGTTCCTGGCAAAGAAAACATTCGTCAACCGGTTCTATCAATGTGGGTCAGATCAATCTGCTCCTAAACCACACATTCAGGGTCCCGATGCCGATAGATCATCCCTTTTCTGACCACTCACAGACTATGCTTCTTTACAAAGCGGTAACCCACACAATGTACCTCGAAAATGGCAAGCAACCCTGAACCTGGTGTTCGCCATCGGCGCGGTGTAAAGTCATCTGACCATGGCTGATTGGCGTGCAGATGATCGAGATCATTTGGTATACCATTCTCGAGCGTGGCCCTTGAATTCGAGATACCTTCGGTGGTTTTCTCATCCGGATCGCCCACGCGTGCAAATCACAGGTGAAGCTGCATTTGTCTTGTACAAAAGTTTCCTTCATTAACCCGGCGTAGGGCTTCTGTCGTTCTATTATCTCAGTATAGGGCACATCAACCGGTCGGTTCTGGGCCTTTCTGTCACAAGCTGTCGATTTTACTGACTCAATCCAGTTCTTGGGTCCTTCTCGGCAGCGCAATGCGTTCTGGTTTTGTTTTAGGTTTGCATCTACGCAATGAGGACGGCAGCACAGGTGTTGCGAGGAATGAACTCTAGAATATGATGGGCGCACTACGCCCTCGAACGGCTCGTCTCGGCCTTGACTGGACAGCCGAGTCTGGGTATGGGCCATCTATGTTCGGTTCCTCTCCCTCTTCCCTCTCGTCTGAGGATATTGAGGAGTCGATAATCGAATTCAGATTCGGTAACAAAGGATAAGGACCTCTGTTCGCCAGCGGTCCGTTGCAGCATTTGCTCACGGTCCGCTGCACTGATTGTCCAGCTCATTCGGTTAGCTCGGGTTTGCTACCATACCCGCTCACGGCTATTCCCTTCTACTATATAGTCCCGATCGATCCTCGCCATAGCTCAAAAGATGAATCAATCATCTCAACCCTTCCACAACCTCTGGTGCCTCAAAGATCTCTCAAAACCTCACAGGCTGTGGATTTCTCAGCTGAACGGTGAACTTGACGCTTGGGCGACAGCTCTCCTGAAGGATTCAACTTCCTCCACAGGTCATATGTCACTGGGCATCGTTACGGACGTGAACAGAATACTCTTGACATTATGTACTATAGCATAGAGATTTTGATCGTGTGGCCTTACCTCTGCTGAATCGACTGCCGGTTCTCGAACCAGACAGCGAGCTCAAATTCCTTCAATCAAAGAGCGGCACTCATATGCATTGGAGCAGTGAAGTCCGTTACGAATCTTCTACCCGATGCTGCGCCGAACAATCTTGTCACGTTATATCAGGCTAGACCGTGGTGGCAAATGGTCCATGTCATCATGCAAGCTCTGGGGGGTTTACTCCTTGAGATTATGCTCGAGTCGAAGTACTTCCCCGACGACCGCCAAGATGTCATTCCTTCGCTGAAGGAGCTGCTGCGTCAGTTGCGCATCATGCGGGTGAACAACGGAATGGCTGTTCGAACATATTTCTCATTGTTGGGTCTCACGAAGAAGCTAGCTTCTACTACCAAGTTTGTAAGCGCCACTCTTATTTTCTGCTGCTTTTATAACAACAAATCCGCCCTCGAGCAAACCCTGTGCCTCTTCTCAACGTACTCGAGTCTATCGCCATGTTGGTATAATTGAGCCGCGCCTAACGTTTGGCTAGGACATCACAGATCTCATCAACGAAGATTAGGTGATGACATCACCGGCAAACCCAATTCCAGCGCCTTCCGCCCCAGCTCAGATTCACACTCCCTATCCGGACGCTCCCAACTCGGTCGATGAACCACACACTAGCAGGCCGTCACCCGCAGCTCCACAGCAACATATGTATGAAGCACCGTCGCGATCCCGTTATTCTTCGGCATCATCGCAATATCAAAACCCTCATCTCACTCCGACTACCGAGACATTTCATCTACCACCCAGTCATGTTGATTACGATCCGGAATCGAACCTCAGCGCCTACGACGATATGTTCTTCGCTTCCTCTGGATTTGAACAGGTTGTTTCCCGTGATGGTTCATCACCAACTTCAATGAGCACAGTCTGTTGTTAGGATTTGGATTCGGAGGTGAGGCCTTTAGAGTCATATACATGGAACGGCTCGCCAAACTGCCATACCTCAACGCATGCATCAAGAGAGCTATGAGACTATACCCTTCGGTCCCAATATGGTTCTTGCATCTCACTCCCGCAGGAGGTTGCCGCCAGGCATCACTGTCTCTGCGCCGCCTCACTTGCCGACGTACACACCATCCGAAAACTTCACAGATCCACTGCGCTTTATCCCGGAGCGCTGCACTGGCGATGAGCGGTTCGTTGGAGACAAGAGAGCTGCAGTGCATCCATTTTCTGTTGGCTCACGAGACTGTCTGGGCAAGAAGCGTGTATATACATAGGCGAAACTTGACGATAACGGCTAACGAAGAGTATGGTATGGCAAAACACGAAATGCGGTTGATTCTTGTAAAGGTACTGTGGTCTTTTGACATTGAGCTCTGCGAACAGCAGGGCGATTGGCTGGACCAGAAAGTGTTCTTGACTTGGGAGAAGATGCCGCTGATGGTTAGATTGAAGACAGCAGAAGGGTAAGGGTAGCAAGGCGACACTGGGTGGAGAAATGCTTGCATAGTCGAAGCAACATACTCTATTATGTTTACTGTGTCGCCCTAAGATTCGCTTTAGATGACGTTCTTCAACTCCTGCCCCGCCAAAAACTTCCTCAGGTTCCACGCAATCAAATCCTCAGGGTCCTGCGGCCTGCCACCTGCAGCATGCGGACTGACGATCGTGTTAGGTGTCTTGTACAGCCTGCCGCCCTCGGGGTAGGGTTCTGTCTCGAAGACATCGAGCGCCGCACCCCCAATACTGCCCTGCTCCAGCGCGTTCGCCAGTGCCTCCTCATCTACACTCGTGCCGCGTCCGACGTTGACTACCCAGGCGTGGTTCGGCAGGAGCTTTAGCCTCTCGGCATTGAGCGCGTGTTTCGTCGCATCGCTGCCGGGCAGAATCATAACGAGCGCATCGGTCTTGGGCAGGATATCCTTAAGGTCGTCCTCAGCGTATATCTCAATACCATTGCGCACGCCCTTGCTCCTCGCCACGCCCTTGACATTCGCACCCAGCGCGGTGAGCCAGGGCGTCAGGCACTTCGCGATATTCCCGAATCCCCAAACCACAACGTTAGCGTCTTGCAGCGTTGTGAACCTGCCCTGCGGCCTGTCCGGCTGCGGTCCACCAAGGTGCCCCGGCCACTTGCCCTGCGCCTGGAAGTCGCGCATCTCGTAGAAGCGGCGCGCAGCATTCAGCAGCAAACCCAATGTGTGTTCGGCAACGGTGTGGTCGTGCAACCCGCTTCCCGTCGTAATCGTGATCTTCTCGGGGTTGAAGCCCGCCCCGAGCACGTCGTTAGGCCCAGCAGCGAGGGATTGGATCCAGCGCAGCTTTGTCAGGCGCTGGGCCGCGTCCTTCAGGTTCGCAGCCGTGTTGGTCCAAGTGACCAGGATCTCGGCGTCGGTGTGTTCTTCAGGGATGTTCTCTTTCACATTGTACGGGACAAGGTCAACGGAGTAGCCCTCGAGCAGCTTGGGGTCGAGCGCGAGGGAGGTGGGGTAGAGAAGCTTCGGCATTCTGAGTGTCTGGGGGGAAGTGGTGTAGAGTGCTTTTCGCGGTATGTGGCCTGAGATTTGGCGGAGGCGGTGCATTGGGAGACAGTAATTGGGGGAGAGAAGTTTATGGGGGACGCGCGGGGGAGGAGCTCTGTATGGCGTCAGTTGCCGACGAGCGGTCGGCGTTTGAACGTGGGGCTCGGGGATAGGGCCGAGGTGCGTGCTTAAGCCGGACGGAGTATCTTTCCACGAGTATGCGCCACAAAGGTATAGTTGGCAAAAATCGACTCAATAGCTGTTGGGGACTGTGTAATATCCGTCCTTACGTGCCGGGACGCACGGTGTAACGGGACAGGTTTGCACTCCGGACCTTCAGAGTCTCTTGTTCGCATGTTTACAGACCTGTGGTTGACATATAGTAGAGACCGTGCAGTAGGAGCTCAGGCACGTGACTGTAGGCCTCTTTGACGTCTCATCCCTATTCACTGTAACCATGGTTCCTTTCTTGACTGCATATCTAGAACAAGTCTAGTGTTAATTACAATACAACTGCAGATGGTGACATCTGAGCACGCTACTGCAGGCTGTTCCGCCTGCTAAGGCGTATTAGCGCATTCCACCACGATGGGTCGCTTTTCACGATCTTCATTCCCAACTGGCGAAACTGCCGGACTGCACACTTCTTTAGTCCAAAACAATTCTAAGGCCTAGGGATGTAATCTTGCTCAACTTCACTTTCTATCAGACCTTCGATTCTCACGGAGATCCCTTGGGTCGCGAATGGACAGGGGGGTATTGACAAAGGGTCGATTGACGGCGTTGACAAAGCAATCGACAGCAGGGCCAACATGGCAGCAATCATTGCCGGAGGCTGACAGGCTGGAGGCGAGTTGGCTGAACAACGTTCGCTTACGTCCACGCTCAAACAATGGTGTAAGACAGAGAGACAATGACGGCGTAGGAATAAAACAAACACCGGAGGTGAGGAAATAAACACCGGAAGTAGGGTGACTTCAAAAGGAAAAAGAGAAATCCAAGCAAGATGCTCAACACACACGCACCAGCGCTTATTGAGGTGCTGTAGCTCTATGACAGCCACACCATAAAAGAGATCGTGCTCCAGTTGCAGCTGCACAGTGAGTGAAACGTAGTGATACGTCGATTTTACCAGACATTCCTCAGGATTTACTTTTGCTCTTCTTAGGCTCAAGTTTACCGTACTTAAGTTAGACTAGCTTACATCCTTACACTCTGACTCCCCACACTTCACCGCCAGTGTTGCTTTCACAACCAGATAGGCGCAAAATCAGAAAACACATGCCATGGCTTCCCTACTCTGTGATGCTCTGCATGTACGACAAGGCACGCTCGGACACTAATCGAGACAGATGGGTCTCTGACATGGTGGCTCTTTTGACCTCAACGACGTGCTCTAGCAGCTCCACTGCCTCTCTTGTCTGCCCGTTATCCCGGTATGCACCGGCAAGTGCGTGCTGCGATGCCAGCCGATCCGGGTGACTCTCGTCTAGCGTAGTCTCTTCGACCTTGACGACGTGCTCTAGCAGCTCCACTGCCTCTCTCGT
>NW_022985363.1:284152-292305 GCF_010093625.1 Macroventuria anomochaeta
GGATGCTCATGCCCCAGCACCTTCTCGCTTGTCGCCAGCGTCTGTCTGTGCATCGCTTCCGCCTCTTCGTGCTTGCCCTGCCTGTTCAGCACTCCCGCCAGGTTGTTCATGCTCCCCAGCGTGTCTGGATGCTCATGCCCCAGCACCTTCTCGCTTGTCGCCAGCATCTGCCTGTGCATCGCTTCCGCCTCTTCGTACTTGCCCTGTCTGTTCAGCACTCCCGCCAAGTTGTTCATGCTCGTCAGCGTGGCGGGATGCTCATGCCCCAGCACCTTCTCACTTGTCGCCAGCATCTTCCTATGCATCGCTTCCGCCTCTTTGTACTTGCCCCCAAAGCTCCTTGCTAGTCCCACCATGCCCATGCTGCTCAGCGTCTCTTCACTCTCTTCACCGAGCACCTTCCTCCTCACCTCCATCGATGTCACTGACATGTTCTCTGCCTCGCCTGCTCTTCCTCTCTGCCATGCGTACCATGCAGCCTTGTACAGCAACAGCGCCCACTCCTCAAGCGACTTCTGGCTCGCGGGCCGCTGTGCCATTGCCGCCCTCGCGTGCGGGAACAACGCTTGACACTTTTCCCAGTTCTCGTGTCGTCCTGTAGGCAGCTCTGCGCACAGGTTGGAGATGAACTGCTCTCTCCACTTGTCGAGCTGTTCCTGGCTTTCCAGCCACTTACGCGTCGCCAACTGCACCAGGCCGTGCATCTCAAACGTCGTCTCGTCTGTAGTAGCTGTGACAAACGAGTAGTCTCGCAGCGTAAGGACATCATCCTCAAACCCGTCGTCTACGCCAACAGCCAGTACTTGTTCGTTCTCCGTGCTGCTGCCCTGGCTACGAAGCAGGGCTTCAGGTATTCCCTGCCGGTCGAAAAAGCTCATTAGTGACAGCAGGTCCGCCGCCGATGGTCTAGTGCGTCGTACGTGATCGAACGAGATCTGCCACGTTATGAGGATGGCGTTGCTGGCTGCTTCATCTCGGCGCAGATGGCTAGCTCCCTGGCTAAGCAGGCTTATCTTTCTGCTGTCGCTCTGGCAGTACTCCTTGAGATACTGCCGCACCAAGCATCTCGGCCGTCGTTCTCGAATGTATGCCGCTGCCTGCACGAGAGCGAGCGGCATGTAGTCCAGCGCCGCCGCTAGCTCAGCAATGCCGTCATCTTTGCCCGCCTTGTCGCCCTTGTCTCCCAGCTTCTTGTGAAGCAGAGTGTGTGCAGCTGCGTTGTCCATTGGCTCGATCGGTATGATGTCGCTGTCTTCGACGACCTGCATTGCCGCGCGCCTTGTCCGGCTCGTCACCAGCACCGAGCCGTGCCTGCTCGGAGGCAGATACCTCGACAGCTGCTGCCGGAGAGCGCTGCTGTTGCCGTCGCTACTGTCGCTGCCATCGTCTGCCTGCGACCTGTGGCCGTTGCTTGTTTTCGGAGAAAGTACGACAGCATCGTCTGCGTTGTCGAGCACCAACAGCCACGGCCCATTCTTCTCGTCGCGGAGCCAGTCGTGCACCAGCTTGTACACGTCCGCTTGCGGATTCTTGCGACCACGAACCTTGACCAGCTCTGCTATTTCCCGGTAGCTCTGCTCCAGTCGCGCTGTGTTGCTAGCGTGCGCCCAAAGCACCCACGTCTCCGGCAAGCGCTCGGAAGTGCGGTAGCAGTGCTCGATGGCTAGCTGCGACTTCCTGTGTGCATTAGCCGTGAGCGCTAACCAGAGGTTCCCTTAGCTGAACTCACCCCACACCGCCAAGGCCCACCAGCGCGACTCGCGATGCCGGCGCAGAGCACTGCTCGCGTATCTGGTCGAGCAGTGTTGCGCGGTCAACAAAATCTGGGTCGCGTCGGAACGGCACGAAGCACGAGGGCCGTGGTGGGGTCTCAGGGCGCTCTGCAGAGACACAGCGTGGTCAGCGCAGCGTTGGTCGGAGCGGGGGCGAGCACTTGCCGGCGGCAGCGATGTGGATAGAGCCAGAGTTGTACCCAACCTGCAGCCCTTGGTTTCCGGGGCCTGCGAACGTGGTGGCGATGCTGGAGAAGACCATGATGCTGGCCAGCGACTGGACTGTGCAGTGTGGAGAGCCTCGCGTGGGATCAGACAGCAGCTGCTTCTTGTGCATGAGGCTGGCTGGCAAGGCTGAGCTGCTGACATGTTCTGGCCTGCTGAAGCCTTGCTTGACCAGATCCTAGAACTGTTCGCGGAAGCCGAAGGTGTATCGAACAGATACAAGAATCGCACAGAGCCTCAGGACGACAGCCTTGCAGTGTACGATCTGCAGACCAACCTAGATCCGGCACTGGCGAAGCTTCACGAGAAGATGCGGCAGCTGGCTATCGAGCGCCAGAACCGGTCTGGGGTACGTCAAAAGGCAAAGTGGGCATTGTACCAGGAGAAGCAGTTTCGACGGCTGATTGAGGACATCACTGAGCTAGTCGACAGCTTGGTCGAGCTTTCCCCAGTCACGCAGCAGTCTCAGCGTGAGCTGTGTGAAAGGGAGGTATGAGCTATATGTATGTAATGCTCGCTTCGGTATTATACAGCCATCCCGTTTCTGTCTTTTCCAAACAGCTTGAAAGTGGGGCGCTCGTCTATCAACCATCGCTTCATAAGGCTCCAGGTCACCACTGCAGCACCATGAGCTCAGTTGTCGAAGTGCCTCGCTCGGTACATGGTCTCCTGTTGTCTATCTATCGCTTAACACATTTTTTTGGACGGCTTGTGCGAGCTTTCAGGTAGGTCCGAGGCTGGCCGGAGTGGATGCGTCTCGGTCATAGTGACTCTTTTGACCTTGACAACATGCTCCAGCAGCTCCACTGCCTCTCTTGTCTGCCCGTTGTCCCCGTATGCACCGGCAAGCTCGTGGTGCGATGCCAGCCGAGACGGGTGATGCTCGTCCAGCGTAGTGTTGCGGACCTTGACGACGTGCTCTAGCAGCTCCACTGCCTCTCTCGTCTGCCCGTTGTCCCCATATGCACCGGCAAGCGCGTGCTGCGATGCCAGCCGATCCGGGTGATGCTCGTCCAGCGTAGTCTCTTCGACCTTGACGACGTGCTCTAGCAGCTCCACTGCATCTTTGATATACCCATTGGCCCGGTATGCACCGGCAAGCTCGTGCTGCGATGCCAGCCGATCTGGGTGATGCTCGTCCAGCGTAGCCTCTTGCACCTCCACGACATGCTCCAGCAGCTTCACTGCCTCCCTTGCGTGACCCATGTACCCCAGGTTCCTGGCCGCCAGCTCCCATATCGGCACGTGCTCCGTTGTCGGATCTGACGGGGTTATGTCGAGTGCCTGGTAGATGCCGCCCAGCAGCTGCTCAAGCCTGGCGTCCTCTCTCATCGTATTCAGCGCCCAGCCGCAGTTCAGCAGGACGGCCAGCACCGCCTCCTGCGGTCTACACGAGAGCATCGTCTGTACGTTGGGCGATAAAAAGGACTGCATATGCGGCCGCAGCTCCCTCTCGCGCACCTGCCACAGCTTTGTCTGCCCTCGCGACAATGCAAGCACACATCCCGCAGTCGCCCATGCCTGCCGCTGCCGCTCCCTCTCCAGCCGGTCCTTCGCCCACGCGTGCGCCAGCGGATGCATCGACAAACCCCCAATGCCGTCGCCTAGCGCATGCCGCGTCACCAACGACAGCGACACAAGGCGGGCGCTGGCTTTCTTGAGGCGATAGCTGTCCCGCTCGTCCGCTGCTGTATCTATGAACTCAGGCAGCTGAGCAACGTGCCATCGCCCGAGGTCATCTGTCATGTCCGATTTCTCTGTCCCATCCATCTCAGCGGACGACTCTTCGAGCACGCGGCGAGCCCCTCGCCATGCATCTTCGAACACTTCAAGCGGAAGCACGCTCGAGTGCAGCATACATAGCACCGAAAGTACATCCAATGCATCCTGTCCCTCTTGATTGCTAGAACGCTCGAGAGCATCCGCGGATGCCTCAAATGTAGCGTACACATCTCGATACCGCGACTGCTCTTGCGTCAGATTGTACTCAAGCAGCCGCTTGCGATGCTGCTGATACTTCTTGGGATACTCGGCCATCTGACAGTACCCTTCGGCTACATACGCGCCAGCCTGGATCAGCGCAAGCGTGTGCGACCCCAGAAGACGCACAACGTCCTGCGCCTGCGCCTTCGTCTTGCACGACCGCCAAGCCTCTTCCGGCACTCGAGCAGCCTTGAGGAGAAGCTGTGTCGAGTGCTCTGCGTCCAAGCCCTCGAGCGCTTCTGCAGGCCCGGTGCTGTACCGGCTGCACTGCGGGTTGCGCGACGTCACAATGATCGCCCCCTGCACCCCAGATGGTATGTATCGTGCGTAGTCGAAGTCAACCTCGTCGGCGTTGTCCAGGACCAGCAGCCAGCGCTTCTTGGTGTTGGCGAGCGCTCGGAGCGCCTCCTCCACGCTCTCCGCAGGTGATCCGAGCGCCTTCGCAACTGCCAGGAAGTCGTTCTTAGCGGTCGACTGGCTGCCCACATCCACCCAAAACACGCCCCAGAAGCTGTTGCTCGTCAGCCAAACACTCGTCTCTCTCGACAGCGACAACTTGCAGGGCTTACGCACTCTTCTCGCATCAGGTCTGCAACCTTGAGGCACATCTCGCTCTTGCCCATGCCCCCTATGCCAGTGATGACTACTCGCTTCTGTTTTGACGCACTTGAATTGTTGTCGCGCAGGGCGCTCTGCATCCGCTCTATGACCTCGCGGCGCCCAGTGAACAGGCTGTTGACTGTGCGCGGCACAATCCAGTGCACGTTGCCGGCTGACCTAGCGTCTGTGAAGCTAGACTGTCAGCCTGCTGTTGGTGAAGATAAACACAGCACCTGCATAGCTGCTTACCTTTGCTGCGGTACCGATCTGCTACTACAGAGCCACTGTTCTCGACCATCTTGCGCAGCTCGGGCAGGAGCAGCATGAAGTTCTTGTCGTCCACGCCACTGAACTTGTTCAGCCCAGAGTGGTCGGCGTCCATGTACATCAGCTTCTGCCCGACGAGCATAGCGGACTGCGTGCTCACAATCTGCTTGTGCTTAGCGGACGGGGGTCACAGAAAGACAGCTGAGTCAACACACCTGTGTGCTTACAAGCCCGTAGTCGGCTTCCTTGTTCTCGTAGAAGCACGTCATGTCATACTCGCTATAGCTTCGCCAGAAGTCGATCGACAGGGCGTGCAGACCCGGGCTGTCTTTCTGCAGCGTCTTCAGCAGCGTGTACCTGTGGCCCTCGGCCTCCTGGAGCCGGACGAGCTCCGCCAGCCATTGCGCGTATGCTGCCTCCCCGCTGCCCTGGAACGGGGTGCCCAGAAAGACGATACCCGCGACTGAGAGACGAAAGTCGGTGTAGCGAGGTCCATGGACAGCGATAGTGAGCGCCTGCTTACGGTTAGAGATTGCCCTCCCTGCGCATCGTCGCCGTAGTACTCTACCTGCTGAATGACAAGGCCTCCAAGGCTGTGGCCGATCAAGATGAGCGGCCTCTGTCGTTCCTGTCGTGGGTGTCAGACAAAGAAAGGGTTAGAGCCGGTCTAGCTCGTGTGAGAGACGAGGTGCGCATCCACATACACTCGCGCTCTGCCGATGCTGGAGCAGCACCTCCAGCAGCTGCTGCCCACACTCCCGCAGGCTTGTGTTCACCTGCCGATCTTTCCAGTCTGATCCGTAGCTGTACGTGGCGACCCGCGCGTTGCTGAACGCTGGCACCAGGAGGTCCCGCGGCCACATCACCTCCCTCGTCTCGCATTCTCCATTGCTGCCTAGCGCTTTGCTCTTCCTCCCAAACAGCCTGCTGCTGCTGAGCTTCCTCAACCCACTTCTTTCCTTCGTCTTCTGCTTTGTGTCTTGAACCACGACCTTCCTGACCCAGGTGTAGAACCAATGTGCGCCTAGTCCCTGCACGGCTACGATGCTTTCGCGCAGTCAGCGGGGCCGGCACCCGGGCCTTCTGGGTCGTCACGCACTTACTCGACGTCATGGGGAGCATCAGACGTCGGCGCGCCAGACCAGAACCTGAGCCCGCTGGCGTTGGTGTCGTCGTGCGCTGTATTCATGTTCAATTGCAGACGCAGCGACCATCGCCCAGGTGAAGTGGGCGCGGCAGCCTGTCAGAACTTTGTGGGACGGCGGCTGTAGCACTCAGTCGGGCAAGCAGGGCCCGCTGCGCGTGCTGCGCCTTGTTGCCTGTCCTGTCATCTCAATCACATGATGCATGCAGGTGTGGGCGTTGGCGCTCGCATTGAGGGTGGCGAAGCGCTGGCGGCGGAGCGCTGACGGCGGCGGCTATCATGTCCAGGCGAGCGCTGGCAAGCTTCGCTAGTGCATTAATTGGAGCACGTGCACTATCGCACCAAGTGCTTCCGTGAAGGCTGAAAGCACGTCGTCGATGCCTTTATACATGTTCTGTTTCTTTGACCTGTTATGAATATATACAAACATGCTCCATTCGCATCAGTACTACTGCAGCCAGTCCCGGCGGAGCCTTCTACAGTCAACATACCAACCCCAACATCAAAGCAGGCAGCGCAGGACGTGAACGTCAACACAAGCTTGCACCTTCTTTCAGCATCTCACAGGACAAAGGACAGCATCCTGCAGGTACCCGACTCTGGTGCCGAATATCTCTGGTACGAGTTAGGCGTAGATCGGCTTAATGTCATTCACTCTTGGCTATGGATAGCTGGCCGTCCGATGCCGCCACGCGCATTGCATTATCAAAGACTGCTGGGCCGCGAAGTTATAGTGACCGAACGGATGGACATGCACCTAGTCTGGTCCAAAGCCCGCATCTTCGTCAAACCTCTTCCTCGTTTCCTTCTAGAACCGCAGTTTTGGGTAGACCACTTGAGTTGCAAAGACCAGTGCAAGTGTTCGCCGATTTCTCCTCACAGTCCTGGACGCAATGTTGGATGCGAAGAGGCTCAGCTCAGAAAGTGTGCTCTGGGGTTCTTGCTGTCCTACGCAGCGCTTGTATCTCACGAAAGCGACTTCTTCATTGCGAAGGACAGCCATCTGCTCCCCGATCAGATATCTTGGATGCAATGGAAGACTTTCATCAAAGAGATCCTGGAGCATGACGCTATCTACGACCACATCAACCAGCGCTACATCCACGGCGAGCTGCGCCTAAACCGACTCAACGCAATATATCGACTTACCGGACGTGCGGTATTCCGTGGCTATCAGTCCGAGTACAGCCAGTACAGCAGCTTCTTCCGAGACAACTTCACCTGGCTGGCATCTGTGCTGGCATATATGGTCATTGTTCTGGCGGCCATGCAGGTTGGCTTAGCGACAAAAGCATTGGGGAATGACGAGGCTTTCCAAGCAGCGTCGTATGGTTTCACTGTGTTCACAATGGTCGCTTCTTTGGCGGCCGTGATGACAGTATTCGCAGTCTTTCTGTGTCTTTTCACTTACAATTGGATACAAACAGTGAGGTACGTCAAAGTGAGGCAACGGGACCTTCAACGACGCACTGAAGAATAGATGCATTATGATTCGTTTCAGCGTTATGATATCTCATTGAGCCATACCAATGGACACTGCGTTTGAATGCAAGTTCAATAACATTACGATGCGAGAGACGCCGACTTGCAGGTGAGGCACGCTTGTGTAAGAATCGGGCGACGCGTAGCGTCCATACCTGCATGCATCATGTGACTGAGATGGACAGGACAGGCAACAAGGTGCAGCACGCGCAGCCGCGCAGCACACGCAGTGATTCTGCATGCACAGCTGAGCGCTGTTGCTGCTGCTGCTGCCGCTGCCAGACGCTGCCGCCCCGCTGATCGCGCGAAAGCATCGTAGCCGTACAGGGACTAGGCGCACGTTGGTTATACACTTGGGTCAGGAAGGTCGTGATCCATGGCGCTGAGGAGAAGACGAAGGAAAGAACTGGGTTGAGCTGCTGGAGCACGTTGTCAAGGTCCGCAACACTACGCTGGACGAGCATCACCCGTCTCGGCTGGCATCGCACCACGAGCTTGCCGGTGCATACGGGGACAACGGGCAGACAAGAGAGGCAGTGGAGCTGCTAGAGTACGTTGTCAAGGTCGAAGAGACTACGCTGGACGAGCATCACCCGGATCGGCTGGCATCGCAGCACGCGCTTGCCGGTGCATATCAGGCCAACGGGCAGACAAGAAAGGCAGTGGAGCTGCTGGAGCAC
>NW_022985363.1:995978-1056875 GCF_010093625.1 Macroventuria anomochaeta
CTGTCGCGAGATGCTGAGGCGACCAGCTGTCCGTCTCGCGAGACCACCACCGCCTCGACATAGTCTGAATGGCCCTCCAGCACGCTGCGACACGCGTCCCAGTCTGCCTCTCTGCCCGACAGTATCTCCACTGCTAGTATGGCCTGATTCACAAACGTTTTCCGGACAATGCTCGTCTCTGGTGCGAAGACAAGCGCTGACGAGTACACCTGTAGGGGTGCCTCTGCTACAATCGAACAGAACCGCAACACAAATCGGTTTGCATCGCGAAGGAAGCTTGCACAGGCGCTTGCAGATGGCTACATCGGAGATTAGTATATGTAGTGAATGCATTTTCATGTGTAACTCCTTACCCCCACGAGCGCCTGCAGTCTTGTCAACAAGCGCACGCACTGGCTTGTCTCCCCCATAAGACTCATGGCTTCAAGCCAGTGCAGAAAGTGCGTCTGGAGAAAATCTTGCACTTCGTCTGCGTCTGCGTCTGCGATGCTGTGCTGGCTGCGCTCGAGATGCTCGACCCAGTAGCGGCATGAATACTGCAGCTCGGGTGAAAGGTTGCTACTAACTGATCCTGCATCGATCTCACCTTTTAAGGTCCCAGGTCCTGAGAGACTGCACATGTCCTGCCGAAGGCCGTTAGGCGCAGACATGAGCTCGAGGCAGCGAGATGCCAGCGTCTTATGTATGCCTTTCTCATCTACCCAAAAGTTGTCCTCACCGCATCTCCTCCTATCGAGCAGAAAGTCACGAAACGAAGGATGGTGCAGACGGAGCGGTCGTCTCGCGTCTCCTGGGATGTTGAGTATAGCATGCAGATTCTGCAGCATCTGGTCTACCTTATGCTTTGGTATGAGGAGGAGTGCACTCAGGGATCCGACAGAGAGTGGAGAAATCAATGCTACAATGCTTCCCAGTATAAGTCGCAGCATGTTGTAGTACATGGTCATCTCTTGCGCATTGTATCCGGGGCGAATCGAGGTCTGTAGCACTGTGACATACATCTTGTTGAGCTGTTCTTCTGGCGCGACTGGATCACTAGAAGCACTGCCTGCAAGAAGTATGCGAAGCCTCTCATCAGCGAACAGCCCTTCACGGACAAAGTGACAGGCAGTTGCCGCCCAGATGAACAGACCGCTTGCACTCTGCACTAACAGTCTGATCACTTCTGCGCCCGGCCAGTCGGCAGCCTGATAGCACTCTTTGGCAATGATTCTGAGGTGATGCTCGAGGAAAAGGCCTACGTCGTGGTCGACGATTGACGGCGAGATGTCGTGTAGCACAACATCCTTGTGCTCCGCATCCGCCATCTGCCCGAACCCGTGCCGGATTGGCACTTCTGGCCGGCTTGTCAGGAACACCCGCAGCTGGACACCTGTCAACGACCGCGCCTCGGCCAGCAGCTGCACGATGATGCGGATATTGTCGTCGCTGTCACACTCGTCCAGCGCATCAACGACTACGACATATGGCCCGGGCTCGTGCAGCTTCGACAGCGGGCGGCAGACGAGCTGCTGCCACTGATCGCGGAGCGACTGGCTGACGATGTTGCTGCGCTCTGCAAGAGCGTCGCAGATGTGCTGTCGCGATGCTGGCAAGCTGTGCGTAAGCTGCACCGCGATGCTCGTCACGAACTTGCCCGCATGGCTAACGTCGCCGCCGCCGCGCGAGAAGAAGAAGCTGGCTGCAAGACGCTGCCTGTCGTGGTACCTACGTGCGACGGTCCGGGCGATGGTCGACTTGCCTGTGCCCGCCAGGCCGCTCAGCCAGAAGATGCACCGCTCATCTGGCCCGTCTGCCCAGCTGTATATCTCGGACAGGAGGTCGACACGCGTGTCGGATAGGCAGGCAGGCTCGTGCTGTTTAGCGTACGAGTTGAAGGGCGCGTCTTCGGCGTGCGGTAGACGACCGAGGCTGTTCTCGAGCCCTAGTGTCGAGGTGTTTGCTTAGCGTCCCGCTTTCACTTACGGGTTTGACGGCCCTCGGGCGGTCCCGCAACGTACCAGGCTGGAGATGGAACTCGACAGGGCCGTTGATGGTGTGAGCCTGGAGGCTGGAGCGCGCGTCGCCGAAGACTGTCGTGGATGCTGTAGAGGCCATGGCATCGCTGCAGCAGCAGAGCATGCATCAGCGATGGTGTGTCTACGGTGATGGTGTCTGTGGCGCAGCGCCTGCTAGGCCTCACTCAGCCTGGCGACCTCGAGCAGTCGGCGTGACTGGCTTATGCTTCTGCAGCAAATGAACAGCTACCAACGCTTGAAGCATGTGCGCGATCTAACCCTCATCTTGCTAACCTCGACCTTGCAGATGTATATGGTGATAATCATGCGCTTGCGTGTACATGTAGTTCTTGTGTCCGCGAGTGTAGGATTGTCGACAGCAGATTATTACATCTAGTGCATAGAAGATGGTAAGGTGTAGTGGAAGCAAGAAGCGTTCGAGGTGGAAGTATCGGTGGTTTTGTTCGGCGCGGGCGGCTGTTCGAACCGTAGGGAGAGAGGTTAGCAGTTTTGCACGCAACCCCCCCCCCCCAATCGCAAAACCACAGGCAAAGGATTCGCCTTGCTGAAAAGGATCGAACTACGACTTTGATGATTGTAGACTCGGAACTTGGGCTGTCAAGCCCGCTTCAACTTTCTCATATCAATTGTAACATGTCTAGTACATGGCCCTTGAACACACCTAGTCGCTAATGCACCCTCTTCTCTGAGTCTAATCGTACACCACTCTTACTCACGCGCTTACCCCTCAAACACCCCATGATTGAGCTCGACTCCAAAATCCTTCGCCATCGTCTTCATCTGCTCCTCGAGAATATCTTCCAACCCCCTCTCCGCGCCAAACGCCTGCTTAATCCGACTCCACCAAAACACTCCGTCACTCAACAACAGCACAATCCTGAACCTCACATGCTGAACCCAGTTCTTCCACCTCTCGCTGGCGCTCAATTCCTTACTCTCCGCCAACGCCCGACTCGCCCACATACCCGTGATCTTCACCCTGTTCACCGGGCTGCCTAGGAACTGATTGTTGCCCTGAACAATCCTTAGGTTGCGGCCAATAAAGATGAGTTCCTGCGGCCACTTCTTGTCGTCCCCGAGAATCGACTTGATAGCGTCGCGCCCCTTGACTTGCATATCGTACGCGCGCTCCGCTGCATCTTTGCCATGCACACCCTTCTTAATCTCCTCGATGACTCTCTTATCGCCTCCCTGATACGGACGCATCAGCGTTGCGGAAGCGAAGATGTCGGGGTTGTTCACGCCCCAGGAGGTCACGATGTCGGCGATCGTAGCGTTGTCGAATGCGAGCAGTGATTTCCAGAAGAGAGCGTATTGGTGCCGGAATTCGGGGTTCATGCGGATGTACAGACCATGGTCGATGAGCACGATCTCAGGTTGGCCAGAGGGCAGACGGCGGACAAATATGTTGCCCGGGTGAGGGTCGCAGTGCACCAGGCCCCAGAGGAACATTTGTGCGCTGAAGAGGTCGACGATGGTGTTCATTGTCGTTTTCAGGCTGACTCCAAGACCGCCGCGCCCGTCTTTGCCCTTCCAAGCTTTGCGGCTGGGCTTGATGATCTCGTTCTTGGGCGCGTCGGCAGGGACGTCGGCGTCGTAAGCGGCACCGGATGGGATGGGAGGGAGTTGGACACCTCCTGCGCCGGGAGACCCGCGTCGCCAGCCGCCACGCCATTTGTTGGTGATGCCTTCCTTGTCCCAGAGGCGCACGCCTTCGATCCATTCAGCCGTCATGACGCGCTTGCTGGAGAGCTCTCGGTAGACTTGCGGGATGTAGACTCTGCCGTTGAGGCGCGGTTCGCCAGCGACGAGACCCCGCATCTCCTCGCCGTTATCTGCTTCATTCTCGAAGTCGGTTTCGAGCATCAGCCGCTCGGAGATGTAGGGTACGAGGGTGTAGACGGGGATGCCGAACCACCATGTGTATACTTTGGCGACGACCTTGAAGGCCCAGAGATCCCAGCCGACTTGTGATGCGATCTCGCGCTTCTGGATCTTGATGGCGACTTCCCGCCCGTCTGCTAGGCGCGCCCAGTGTACCTGCGCAACACTCGCACTTGCCCGCGCAGTCTTCTCCATAACACCTTTGCCCATGCCGCCTTGATCGGGTGAAAAGCTCACGCCGAACACTTCCTCAACGCTCTTGCCGAAGTCCTCTTTTACCACCTTTTCAACCTCCCACCATTCGTTCTGCGGCGCATCGTCGAACATCTTCGCAAACATCGTTTGGAACGACGGGGGCAGAATGGCACTCTGCATGGCGATCGCCTGGCCAATCTTCAGATACAGACCGCCATTGTACCGCAGCAGGTTGAAGATGCGCTCCGCGTTACGGTTGTGCACGTCTTCAATGCTGTTCGCGAAAGGCGGGTGGGCGCGGAAGTTGACCTTGTAATCGAGGCCAATCACAAGGCCAGTCTTGAATGTGCGGAGGGATCTCGTCAAGGATGAAGCGTAGAATTGCCTGTCAATGGCGTAGCCGACACCAACGAGCGCGGAGACGACGGCGAGGCGGCGCACCCATTTTCGCTTTGTGAACGGCGGCTTGACTTTTCGTATCCGCGGTTTAGGTAGATCGGCGGGATTTGGAGGGCGCAGTGGCTCCCATGCTTGCGATTGTATGCGGCGCACGAGGGCAGTTCGAGGGGATTGTGTAGAGGCGAAGGGTAAGCGTGCTAGCTGCGAGGCGACATTGTGTGCGGGTGCTCGTCGCAGAGCGAGCAGGCCATGTATCATGGCTGTCGCGGGTACGTGAAAGGCGAAGAATGTAGTGCGATGTTGTCTGGCGGAAGCATGTTGAAGCTGAAGGCAACTATCTTTCTTTCGTCATCGGAAGTCATGACGGCATGCTGAGCAGGGTCTTCGTCCGTGCGTGTTTGCGGCTTGCCGACTACCGACGCGGATGGATCCATGTCACCGCCCCGTCCCATGTGCAGTAGATACATGTTGACACCGAATCTGCTTGTCCTTCGAGGTCGAGACTGTGTGTCTATGCACACACTGACTGTGCTTTTCCTTTTCCAGAGTGGCGTAGTTGCCAAATCATAGCACGCTTGCCATTGGCTTGCCGACCCGGCCCTGCACGTGCTTCGGACACCTGACGTCCTCCATGAGCTTGTTGCAGACTCAAAGGCTGGCGATAGAGGTACCGAGGCATGCGGTGGCCGCGCACGGCATAACACTGGAAGAATGCACGGCCATCTCTCCAAAACCTGGGTTTGTAGGCCATGTCACGGCCGGGCGCTGCGATGCAGATTGTGCTGATGGCGACGAAGGGATCGTAGTCCGCGTGGGACGCGCTCTGTTAGAGTGTGAGGACATGCTCCGCACGCTCTTCACGACTGCTCCTCCTCCTCCTTCGCACTCATTCTTTCCACAGTCCTCAGATCGACACCCCACTGTGTCGCCAACTCCTCGACCTTGTCGTCCCACTTCTTCACTACAGGATGCTGCGCCGCGACTTCCCTGAACGTCGCTTCCCCATCCGCACCATGGACCTCCCACTTCCATATACCCTCCTCATCAACCCAGGTCTGACCCAGTAGCTGCTCAATCGCAAGCTCCTTCTGCGCTTCCCCGTACAACTTGCAGACCTCGTCGTGGGTGGTTTCATTGTGTCCCTTCCACGCGCCTACGAAGCCTCGCAGTACGCCCAAGACGTAGCCGACGCGTAATCCCAAGTCTGCACCCAGCGCGTACCCTTCGTCGAAGCCTTCTTGCACATATTGTCCCTTTGCGGAGGCTAGGCCTTCGCGGTAGGCGTCGGCATCGAGGGCGCGCTGGCGCGAAGGCAGATCAGACAGCATCTCGTGCGTGCGATCGGAGGCTTGTGCATCGAGAAACGGTGAGGTAGGCGCAGAGCCGTAGATATCATCGAGTGCGGATCCGTAGGGGGGTGTTGGAGGCGCATGGCCCGCTGCAAGCTGGGTCGGACCCAGGGGAGGGGTAATGTCGCCTGTTATGTTCATGATAGTGGATACACGATAGATTGAGACAAGGTTTGGCAAATGTGCTTCTGCGACTGAATTCCTATGGGAACATTTTGGAGGTGGGGGAGACGGCGGGACAGGTGGGGCACCGGCGGGCTCGGGGGTTCGAGCTTGATCGAGTGTGGATAATCAACTGTGTCCAACATCTTCAGCTGCCCCATCCCATGAATATCCAGGAAATCTCTAAAGTCAAGTGTGGCAGAAGACCCATTGCTTTCATCATTTTTCACCGTCATTGTTTGATTACTGTTGGTCCAGGACTGTCGTTCCGCTGGGCGTAGTTGTCAACAATCATATCAAGTCGAACCCTCTCTTCACATGCTTACCCAAAACAGTAGGGGTTAAGCCTATACAAGTAACTGCTAGGCTCGAACAGGTAATCAATCAAGTCAAGCTGAGCTCTCTGTGCCCCACTTAATTGATTGTCGACAATTATGCCGCTGGGGACTATGTTGCTTACAGCACGATGCACGCGTCCCAGCCGTGGGTTTACCACTCTGGACAGATTGGATAACATCTTGTGCGAATTCAAATCCTCCTTTTGAGTTCAGGGCGGCTGGGTTTCTCATCATCGACCGGAGATATGCCGCCGAACTACAACTGCTGGAGGCTGAGCAGTCAGGCTGTACTTAGGCGTGCCTCCAGACTTCTGTTCGCCATTCTTGTCTTCACCGCCATCTGTATATCAAAATCCTCGATACGCATGTGTTTGAAGGATGTCGTCTCGACATATGCTATTGACGCAGAGTAGGCTATGTCTGTAGCCTTCAAGACCGCAGCTGGTGCGTTTGCCGTTGTCGGGGTTGATGACGTAGCTGTGCGGACCGGTCGCCAGATATACAGCTTTCTCCTGAGGTCGCCGACGCTCCAGATTGCATCGATAGGTTACGTGCAAGCATCCACGACACACTCCTATTGTCTCAAGTTTCACGGCAATGCCTAGGAAACTTCAAGGCCCGCAGACCTTCATCGGGCGCCAGCGATGGCATGCTCTCGCTCGAAGCGGCGATGAAAATGCTCAACCGCGAACTACAGAGCCTCAAAGTCCTGACCGCCAAATTCAAATGGACAAGAGCCTGGAGTAGGGTGAAGTATGTACTGAGGTGGAGGAAGTGTCAGGCGTCCCTGCTCCGCCTCTGCGTTTCCGGATGAGTTTGCGGCCCATTGGGGGCATTCCTCTTCTTCTGGGAGGCACAGGCGAGCGTAGGCCGCACAATTGTCGAGAAATGATTCTCCCACGACCGGACCAGACTGACTGGTTGCGGCATGATCCGGAGATAGTTGTGATGACATTGTCACCTGCTTCGTTATTGAGTCCACAGTATGCTGCTGGACCAACCTTCAAACTCTGAGCAATGAGCCACAAGCTGCAGGCTTCGATGTCCCTACGATCAATCTCGTAGGGTCCGAGAAGGACCGTTAGCTCTTGTGCTAAGGCGACTTCTTGTACACACTAAACGCCTTCGAACCAGGGACTAGAGAAGACCACATCCACAGCCACCAGATGTTGGACAAATCTCACTCACGCATCGTAGCGTCCAAATTTACTGTTTTGAGCAATTCTCGTTGCGTGTCGATTGCAGCAGTCATGGGAGTGAAAACCAACAGCCGAGTCTGTGCACAACCTGTGCTGAGCACGGTTCAGACCAAAGCAGTCAGTACGATATGCGGAATTCGTCTATTACAAGCTCTAACAGCCCATCTACGTGTTTTATACTATGCCAGATCTACTGATGCATCACCGCGAATCTAAAAACGCTTTTCGAACAAAGGACAGTTTAATCTACTCAACCCTCTTCTTGCCCTCCTCCAAGCCCAGCAGCCTGGCATCGCTCTTGCCTCGCTCGTGCTTTGTGCCCACCAGCGAGCCGACGACCGGGTTGTGCGAGACCTTGGTTAGGCTTGATTGGTAGGCTTCGATCTGGTGTGGTAGGCGATTGAGTTTGGGCCAGTTGACCTGTATGTTATTAGTATGCGTGAAAGCTTGGAGAGAAGGGTGAGGTAAGCACTTACATATAGAGTACCATTAGTCCACATGAAGTTCAAGCAAGCGCCTGCGGTCGCAAGACTGAGAACAAGGAGAAGACGCAGCGGCCAAACAGCTGCGTCAGGCGCTCGTCGAGTGAAGCTGCCAACGAAGATGAAGAAGATGCTTGCAGCGAGGATATAGGGTATCGACTGAATGAAGATGGGTCTTCGGTCGGCGAACAGAAGCTGACCACCAATAGCAGAGTCGCTAGGCAGGTAGTTGCCCAAGAACAGATCGAAAGCGTCCTGCCTCGGTCCGTCACTGAAGTTGTTAAGACAGTATCGTGTAATGGAGTTGTTGAGATCCTGGAGCGCACCGCCCTTGGTTCGAACACCAAGACGCGTGAAATCAGTTTTGAGCGCTCCAGTGCCGGAGTAAGACTTGGAGACGACATCTGCGTTGTCGGCCCAAACATTGCGGAACAGGAACTCAAAAGCCTTGTCCTCTTCTGCACTCTCGCCTTCGCGCATCAGGCCAAGGTCGATGAGCATGCGCGACAAAATGTACCGTCCGATCATGCTCTGCACAACGTTCGTACGGTCAAGGCAGTCCATGCAGTTCGTGCGAACAACAGCAGTCTGGTGGCGCCTGACCTCAACACGGCTGCCATCTCCAGGCATGTCGACAGCCCGGAAGTAGCCGTGCTTCAACACGTGTGGCTCCAGCTGATCCATCAACAGCTTCGCTCGGTCCCAGCGCAGACCCTTGGTCTCGCTGTGGAAGTCGAAGTAGATGTAGTGAAGGCGGTCCCAGATCGTCTGGGCATTTGCAGGCTCGACAATGTGGAACTTCTCATCAGTGATCCTGTCACCTTCCACGTTCTCGTTTGGTGAGGTCAACAAGAAGTTGACCATCTCCTCGTATGCCTCCTTGACTCGCTGCTCGCGGCCCTTCTGATTCACCAGGTTGACCATCCAGTTGTCGCCGTACAGCCTGATCTGCTCAGCGAAATGCTTCTTCGCAGCAGGAATCGCAGACTCAACGCCGCGAACTTGCAACTTCGGCGTGTACTTCAGGGTGTTAATCTCAGCCCAGTAAACAGGCACACTGCCTCGAGTCTGGACGTATGCAAGGACCTGCGTCTCTTTGCCAGGGAGCGCGCCAGCTGTGCCGTTTTGGTTCGACCCAAAGCCTCCAGGTCCACCTGACGCGCTGTCGTTGAGGATGATGGCCTGCTCTGTCTCGTTGAAGTTGGACACGTTGCCGTTCTCGTCGATACCACGCGAGAAGTATCGTGTTCCTGCCTTGAGTCGCGACCTTCGTGTGATGAGGATGAAGGTGAGTGGTGTGCCCTTGATCGAGGTGTTCTTGATCTCCATCATGCCGTACATGACGGGCAAGATGTAGGGGTCGACGTCCGGCGACTGACCGCTCGAGTGCCTTCCATAGCCAGTGCTCAATCCTCCACGAAAGTCGATCAGGTCGCTAGATACGAAGCGGTTCCAGAAGAAGCGGTCGTCTGCGCGCTTCCATAGCGGTGTCGAGGGGTCGAGGTGAGCTTGTCGCTGAAAGCTGTTGGTGATGTCGAAGGAATAGGAGAAGAACAATGGCGATGTCTTGATCAGCGTCTTAAGCAGAGACAGGTAGTTGTCCTCGTCAGGGTCGTGCAGCGGTCGTTCGCGTAGCGGCAGGAATTCAGTAGCAACGACCTTGTAGATCATGTGGCCCTTTATCCTGCCCATAGGCTGGGCCTTGGTGATCACGATAATGTACTTGTCTTGACATGCATCAGCTTGGCTGCTTATAGGAGCTTCGAGGGGTATCTACCCAGTCGCAACTTGATGGTACCAAGGATACCAGCAACGCTAGACACCCGTTTCGATCCCAGAAGCTTGCCATCGTGCAAGCGAATATCACCTGAAGGTCGGTCTACAACTAATGTCGGTGCAGTGGGCGAAGACGGGGAGGAGAAGGCGTAGTGCGAGGGGGATGAGTGCACGTTGATGTCGCGGTACGGCAGAACGGCGCCCATGGCGACGGTTGCTTGAGCAGTCTGTACTGTACAGAAGGCTGCAATGTCGGTACGGTCGAGTTAACGTTCCGGCGTGGGGATTCAAGTGTGGCGCTCTCTATGGGCGTTGGCGCAATGTTCCCTCAACTGCAGCCACGAAGCGTTTCGTCATGGTCCGCCAGGGTCCGTCGCCAAGCAATTGCAACCCCGTCAGGGCAACGACCTTCATCGCTCTTGCACGTTCAACAACACAGCTGACAGACCCGCCCGCACCACCGCCCTCGCTCCCCGCATCTCTACCAAACCCGCCACCCTTCGCTACCACACATCGACTACCGACCACGATCTGGTAGCGCGACGCCAACTTTAGCCCGTCATGTCGCAGAGAGTACAGCAAGGTGGACGCCCTGGCGGTTCCAGGTTCGCACAGTTCAAGCTGGTGCTGCTTGGTATGTCCATGTATCCGTGTGTTGCCGTACTTGTATGTCACTAACAATGCGCAGGTGAATCTGCTGTCGGAAAGGTTCGCAGCCCTATCAAGGCAGCCATGGTACGAGCTAACATACGTGCAGTCGTCGCTGGTATTGCGCTTTGTAAAGGTAAGTCTGCTAAAAGGTATGACCTGATCATTACTGACATGGCGATAGGACCAATTCGACGACTACAGAGAATCGACTATCGGCGCCGCCTTCCTCACCCAGACCATCGCCCTCGACGAGAACACAACAGTAAAGTTTGAGATCTGGGATACTGCCGGCCAGGAGCGCTACAAGTCGCTGGCGCCCATGTACTACAGGAACGCAAACTGCGCTGTCGTCGTCTACGATATCACACAAGCGGTACGCAACGCCTGAGGCATTTGTTCTGGGCAGCTGTTAACGTCACGCAGGCCTCGCTCGATAAGGCGAAAGCATGGGTCAAGGAGCTCCAGCGTCAGGCAAACGAGAACATCATCATCGCCCTTGCTGGTAACAAGCTCGATTTGGTTACCGAGTCCCCCGACAAGCGCGCCATCTCCACCGCCGATGCCGAGCAGTACGCCCGCGAAGCCGGCCTTCTTTTCTTCGAAACATCCGCCAAGACGAGCGAGAACGTACGCGAACTCTTCACCGCCATTGCAAAGAAGCTGCCGCTCGACCAGGCCGGCCCACGGAACCTGAGGCCCGGGCAGCAAAGACAGGGCGTCAACCTCAGGCCGGAGGCGAACCAGACACAGGGACCTGCTGGCTGCAACTGTTAGTGCGAGGTGTTGGTCATTTGATTTGTAGGTATAGCGCTCGTTATGCGACATTCAACAAGGAGCGATACCACGCAGTTGCTCTTTCCTCGTATCAGTCAGTCTGATCTTCACTTGTAGGGTACATTTGGAACCTGGCGTTCCGGCTTTGCTATGCGTTAAGAGATGAGCTCCGGGGCCACCTGACAATTTTAATTATAATGATTTCGTTGCCTCTTTCTATGTTTGTACAGTCAATCCCCTTGCGCCTGAATTCCCACGCTGTTGTCATCCGCGTTTGCAAAGCACACCGTATACCTAATGTTTCGATCTGTTGTACATCCAAAAGCCTTTTTGTCTCTTGTCTCAGCCCACAGCTTGCCTCCAAGTAAACATCCAACTCTCTGGCTTCTCATAAAGCTTCCCCATCTCGCTTACCGTCACATTCCCCTCCTTGTCATTCTCATCCACCTTCTCAGCCCAGGTAGCCGGCTCGCTCGCCATCGTCTTCAAATACATCTTCCCATACCTCCAATGGCGCATGATATCCACGCTTGTCAAGTTCTCGCCAAACTTGAAACTCGACCCCTCGTTCTTGTTCGCGGCGCCGCTGACGGGCATGCACGCTGACCAGGTGTTGGGGTCGCATAGCTTGCCCTTGGTGTGCGCCACGCATTGTGTTGTCCAGCGCCGCGCAGGGACGGGGTGCATCAAAATGATGTTGAACATGGTGCGGGAGAAGTCGCCTGAGTGCGGGGGCGAGGGCATAAAGGCTTCGAAGGCGGTCACCATGAAGTATTGGTCCCGCGGATATGGGCCATTGGGGGTCAGGTTGATAGGCTCTGCGGCGCGGACGTCCAATGTGGTGGAGCTGAGCGTGCTCAGGACGTCCGCGGAGGAGCCGCAGAGAGCGAGAGGCAGGAGAGCTAAAATGGCGGTGGCGAGTTGGAACGCATGGTGGTGTTTGTTGTGGTGTTTGTAGTACTCGCAAGGCTGGGAGGGATCGATGAGAGAAGCTTGATGGGCGTTGAAGGCGCCGCCAGGTTCTGCTTCTTATGCTGCAGGCCCTGCTGCTTCGCCACGGAACGGTTTAGTAGCTGAAGGCTGTACGTGTAATGCGTTGAGGTCGACTTGGTCAGTGGCTGTCAGTGGCTGAGAAACTATATATGCACTCGTGTTGCCTGGCAAGGGTCTCCGCGATAGATACGGCAGTAGATGAGAGCATGTGCGTCGCTCTCAGACCACGTGAGTGCCTGAATATGGGCTGACTCTCATTTGTACCTGAGATCCCCATGGGTTCGTACCTGCTTCGTCTTCGAGAACATGATCTACGGGACAGCCGCGTCGAACATGGCCTGTGACTATGCAGTACGTGCAAAAAAGGTTGCAGTCTCCCATGGTACCCCTAACAACTGGGTCTGGGGTCACACGAGAACCGACGCGATGTTCACGAAAACCGGTACCGTGTCCCTGGGCCACGTGTTGGCCATGCAAGGTACCTGCCCAGGTGAGGCTGACACAGACGTGATTGCCTGTTCTGCGAAGCGTCGGGGTACATGTGTGTCGTTCACGGATGTGACCGGGCGGTATATGGGGATCCTGATGGTCGGTGTCCTCAGTGACTGAGACTTCGTTTACCCGCTTTGCTATGGTGACGCAGTGTACGTTGCCTTGCGTACGCCTGACCCCGTAGAAGACCAATTTTGTGACAGAGGTAAACATCCTGTAGCCTCTAACGACCCTGTGTCGGGCTTCATTGCTCGAGCTGTATATGCAGTGCAACGGGGGTGATTCTCAGGAGCTCGCACGTGGTCTATGCAAGGTATCAGTACCAAAGTGGAGGGACTACCTCTTCGGAAGACAAGGCAGGTACCTGTATAGTGTTTGGCATGACACACATATCGGGTTCCTGCGCTATAGTGTCTTGGGACATGATGGGATTCATCGTTCGATTGTGTTAGCGTATTGGAAGCTGTGCGAGCTCGAGCTTGCTGATGTGTCAGAGTTCAGGGAAAAACTGTACGCAAAGGAACAAGTTGAAGATTGTACTGAGGTTGTATTGAGTGAAGCTACGAACAGTATATATAGGTGAGTAGCTGTAAACAACGCTAGTGTGACGTGGCAGTCACTCTCATGGAGGTGAGGTACGACAGGCAGGAGCACCCCAAATCGTGACATGATGCGGCGACGTGCATACCCCGTCTTCGTGATCTTGCACGAGCTCGTGATGTCTGATGCATGATCGTCTATCGAATCTAATGTTACGAAAGCCACGTCGATACTCTAAGGTTGGATGTATCGTACAGTCACAATGCGGAACCAGAGTCGCTTCAAGGAAAGGCTTGACGTCATCGCCCGACTTCAAAACAAAAGTCTCAGAAGCAATACCACCAGGATGCCGGAACATCATAACAAAAGCCCCTCCCGTCATTTGGGGTCTTCCAAGACTGGCATAATGTAGTCTTTCACCCCCTTAAATCACCCAGAAGACGCAATATGCAGCATCTGCAAAGAAGTATGCGTCGCCAATGACTTTGCGCCTGTCCTCAAGGTCCTCGCCTGCCCCAAGTTTTACTTCCACTCCGAGTGCATCGTAGCCTGGTTCAAATCTACAGATCAACAACGAGGTACGTGTCCCAACGACCGTCGAGGGCTACTCGAACCAGATCCGATCGTTCGTCCTCCACCAGGCGAGGTCCGTCGCCTTATTGGACTGGGTTCTGCACCACTACGGCTGTCGGAGGAGATCAATCGCATAGACCCGTGCATCGCCACGACCATGGAGAATATGCGCGTGCTAGAGCGGCAACTAAAGTCACTCGCTACACAAGGCACTCCTATAATCTCTGTATGGGAGTCTGAGCTACGGCATACAATCGAGTCGAATCTCCGTATCATACGTAGGTATAATCGCACTCCTATGCTCGCTCGTTCGCTCATTATTCGACTTAGTCGGACCATGGTGTACTCCGAGCCCAAATTGCGACAGTTGGAAGATCGGTATGTTGCCGCTGTTACATCAATTCTTGTCGCCCGGCACAAGCAACTGGCAGTATGGGTACAAGTCATCCTCGAGTGTCTACGGGTAAGTCCTGGCAACTTCAAGCCATGCACATGGTGTTTCATCCGGGACATAAAATCTCTGCTTCGTCGTCCTCCTACTGGTCAGGCATACAAAGATTTGCGACAGCTGTCACAGGCTTTGTTGATTAAGGTTCTAACTCTTTCAGTTCACTACGACGTTGTCCTTCGTGAAGAAAATACCGCGATACAAGGAAGCATTTTAGCTACCTTCTTGTTAGAGTACGCACTACACGCATCGTATAGCGATACATGCCTGGAACACCCTGGGGAATCACCATCGGCAGCTCCAATTTCTCCTGTAGAGCACGTTACATATCGCCGTTGAGCTTTCGATCGAGCTTGTAAGTAGTTTCGTTACCACAGTTACTGGTAAGCTCGGTGAAATCTGCCTTAGAATAAATTTGAGAGAGTCTGCATAAGAACTGTGTACACAACGACACATCTGTCTTATACTCACCTGGATAGAAGGAACGCTCAATCGCTCGACGACATGAATAGCCACTAAGGTAATATCGGTGAACTGTTGCCGGTCATTGGTCCATTCGGTTCTACTTAATAGTCGCGCAAGGCTCAAAGCATCAAATAGCCCAGACAGAAAAGTGCCTCCCAGATGACCACAGGTGATTGAGTCTTTCGTCGAACTAACATGATGTCGCGAAGTCCTCGAAACGGGTGGAGCGACATCACGCGATTTTGACGTTATCCTGCCAGCGGTCCAGAGCTCGTATGTCGTGCGCAACCGGGTGTCCTTACACAGTGTAGACTAAACACCGAACAGGAAGGTAGGTGGCCTGAATATGTACTCCACGTCGTCTGTCCGTGTCCTCGGATAAAGTACCTGCAGCAGAGCAGAGGCGAAAGTGGAGTGCAATATTAAGCCGGCGCTAGGACGGACTAGCGCCCAAAAGAGCAGGTGCAAAGCTTGAACACTCTTCATGACGATAACCAAGCCCCGACCAAGCATGTCATTGCCACTAAGAGTATGCGTTCAAGCTTCCATCCGAGAGCTTGGTTGTTCTTGGAAGGTGTGATTGTAGGGTAATCTCCTTCGGCCGTTCCTACAGCAATGCTCGTCACGGAGGGGTTGAGGGCCCGGAAGTACGCTATGGACCCATGATCTTCGAGAGATAAATACTGGTTGAACCCCCTTCGAGAGTTGGTGTGCGTCTGTCAATTTTGTACGCGACCCTTATCGTCCATCATGCAGATCAAGTCCGCTTTCGTGGCTGCGGCCATCCTTGCCTTCTGTGACGCGCTTGCGACTCCCATCCGCGCACGCTCGCCGTACGTTGTGAAGGAGACTCACTTCGTGCCTAAGGAGTGGCAGAAGCAGGATCGTGCCCATGGTGGGAAGACGATCTCGCTCCAGATTGGTCTGAAGCAGGGCCGATTTGAGGAGCTTGACCGTCACCTTCACGAGGGTAAGAACACTCAATGAAGCATGCTGGGATTATCTTAATACTAACTCTGACCAGTCTCTGATCCTGACCATGCTCGCTATGGTCAGCACCTGAGCGCCGAGGAGGTCGATGAGCTCGTTGCACCCACATCGCAGACACACGACCTTGTGCACGAGTGGCTCCAGGAGAACAGCATTGAGATTGAAAACCTGAGCTACAGCACCGCCAAGGACTGGATCACCGTTCATCTGCCAATTGAGTCGGTTGAGAAACTCCTTGATACCGAGTACCACAACTACAAGCACCATGACGGCTCCGTTGTTGCGCGTGCCACATCCTGGTCGCTTCCTCGCCATCTGCACGATCACATTGATGCCATTCAGCCCACCACTTCGTTCTTCCGCGCGGAGAAGAACATCGCTACTTACTTCGAGGGTGGTGCTGAGATTCCTCAGGGCTACCAGGCTCCCTCCAACCAGACCATCGCCGCGGTCTGCAATGCAACCTCTGTCACTCCTCAGTGTTTCGAGACTCTCTACCAAACCAAGGGCTACAAGCCGAAGGCTCTCGACAAGAACAATGTCGCATTCAACAACTTCCTTGGCGAGGTTCCGATCCGCCCTGATGGAAAGCTCTTCTTGCAAAAGTTCCGCCCCGAGTCCGTTGCTCAGGCTGCAAACTTCAAGCAGATCTCCATCGACAACGGCCCAGTCCAGGACGGTCCTTTGACTGCCAACCAGACTGCCGAGGGCACGAGCCGAGAGGCTAACTTGGACTTCCAGGCTATTGCTGGTATCAACTACAATACACCTATCATCAGTTACTCGACTGGTGGCTCGCCCCCGTTCGTCCCGGACATCACCACCCCGACCAACACCAACGAGCCCTACCTTGTGTGGGTGAACTACTTGCTTTCGCAGAAGGACCTTCCCAAGATTGTTTCTACTTCATACGGTGACTCTGAGCAGACCGTTCCCCGCTCATACGCCGAGCGCGTCTGCAAGCAGTTCGCTCAAGCCGGTGCTCGCGGCACCACACTCTTCTTCTCCTCTGGTGACAGTGGTCTCGGTGGCACCGACAAGTGCTACTCCAACGACGGCAAGAACACCTACCGCTTCAACCCCAACTTTCCCGCCTCGTGCCCATACGTCACCGCCGTCGGCGCGACCATGAACTTCGCGCCTGAGGAGGCCGTTTACCGTGCTGGCCGTAACACTTCCACCGGTTACCGTGACTTCTATGCTGGTGGCTCCGGTTTCAGTAACTACTTCGACCGCCCCACATGGCAGGGTAACGCTGTCCCTCAGTACATCAAGGGTCTTGATGGCCTGTACGATGGTTTGTACAACAAGAAGGGTCGCGCGTACCCTGACCTTGCTGCTCAGGGTCTCTACTTCGCTTACTTCTGGAACGGCACCGAGGGCACCATCTCTGGTACTTCTGCCTCCACTCCTCTGACTGCTGGTATCTTCTCTCTCGTCAACGATGCCCTGATTGCTAGCGGCAAGCCTGTTCTTGGTTACATCAACCCCTGGCTCTACAAAAAGGGCTACAAGGGCCTGAACGATATCCTTAAGGGTACAAGCCACGGCTGCAACGTTGATGGTTTCCCCGTTACTGAGGGTTGGGACCCTGTCACCGGTTGGGGAACACCCAACTTCCCTAAGCTCCTGAAGGCCGTTGGCGCGAAGGTTCACTAGGAAGTCTGATTTAGCGAAGCATAGTATTGCGATGGATAAGTGTCGTTTGTACATAACGAAGCTTGTAATTGGGCATGCTTGATGGTATATAGCGACGAATAATGTCAAATCATGAACAACAGATCATATCTAGCGTCCTATGTATCAACTAACACGCACCCTGCAGCTCGCCCCCATGTGTTCGGTATTGAATTCTGGGCTTGAATTTCAGGGGAAATGCAGGTCTTTAGTGGACTGATTGGGGTGCCAACCTGACTCCAGCTGATTACGATTAGTGCAATGCTGGTGCTTAACCGTCAAGTCCTCCGTTGGACGTGGCAACATCTGGGTTGGGATAGTACCAAGATGCGACGGCGATAATGATGTAGACAATCTAGTTTAAGGTCAGATTATGATCATATCCACCATCCAAATTGATTACGACTTACCACAAGAAGAGAACCCTCAAGATAGTTTGACTCGCCATCACGCAAGAAGTTGCCGACTACGACAATGGACAAAACAAGCAAGACGATCATGAAGATCTCGAAGTTGAGATCCATATCCTTTCCCAGTGCCCATCCAACCACCACCACCAAAGGAGCATTGAAGAGTGCAGTCTGGATCGAAGGACCGATGCAGTGGAAGAGAGCAAAGTTCTACCATTTATTAGTTGAGTCCCCAATCGTTGTTTTTTCCAACTTACGATCTGTCCATCCCAAGCTTCATCAATAGCGGTCAGATGCTCTGCGGCTTTTTCGACGAGAGGAAGCATGATCAGACCGAGGAACTGGTCAGGGATACCGGCTTCGACAACATCTTCGATGCGGACGACAAGGAAGACCGCAAGCATGGTCACGATGGCAAGAGACAACACGATGGCGACAATGCACTCCGTGAACGTGAACTTTTGCTTTGCAACATCCTCGTGATGATCAAGATCCGCGTGCTCGTCTGCTTCCAACACCTCGTCGAATATGGAGTGCTGCGAGCGGGCATTGTAGAAGATGAAGCTTGCTCCAATTAGCATGAACCATATCGCACAACATCGGCATAGCTTACATAGCGAAGGCAATCATCAGCAGAATTGATGTGACCTGACTGATCTTGAGGACATTGTGCTGTAGAATCTTCTCAGTGAACTCGTGGTGCTTGGTGGCTTTGTGAACAGCGGATCCCTTCAAGGCGGAATAGTAGGCGCTGGGAATGAGCAGACCAAAACCAGCGACCAGAAGCAGACCGCTACCAACTTCGCTAATAGAAGCGTGGAACTTTTGTCTCGCCTGACGCAGACCGCCAACAAAGAAGCAAAGTCCAAGACATAGCAACAGGTTGGTCAAGATCGAGCCCAAGATAGCGGCTTGAATGACGGGAATGAGATTGCCATGCTCAGAGGAGCCTTCTGATGCCGTGTGCTTCGCAATCAGGATGATGAACAGGATGATTTCAACAATTGACCCAAACGCCGTCTCAATGAGGATGCCAGACACCTTGGGCATCTTTCGCGCATACTCCTGACCAGCGAAACCGAGCAGATTTGCAACTGGAATCATCGCGATGTAGCTGAGCGCGAAAATAGTAAGCGGGTTGCTGGGAAAGGCGAAGTGCAAGATGAAGGCTACAGGTACGACAGGCCAAAGAAAATTGGTCCATTTTGCTGCATTACTGCCAGATCTCCAGGCCACACTGGCGAAGTGCGAAGCTTGAAAACCAGTGCGACCGCTCTCTCCATCTGGGTGGATGTGTTGGGGCACGATGTGGTGAAGGAGAGGTGTCGATTCGGAGATGTGGTGATTGGAAGGCATCTTGCCTGAGGTCGAATCGTCAGTTCGATCTCAATAGCGCGTAGCAGCCAGAGTTTTGAGGTGAAGCAAATGTTGTGGAAGGCTAGCGGAGGGGAAAGCGCGCTGGCCAAGCCCTCAGCCTCCTTCCAAGACACCAAAACAGGGAAAGCACGATGCTCTTTGGCGTCACAAATCATCACCAAACGCCAATATCCGTCGCGAAAGTCATCGTGAAAACCATCGCGATAGCCGGTAAAGGCAAACCTTCCGATGCGCGACATCACGCCTTTGTCGCGAACCCCTCTCGGCATCCGGAACGATGTTGGCCCAAGATGCCCCGCCATCTTCCTTGCCTGACGCCTCCGGTACCTTGCAGATTATCTGGGGTTGTCTCAATTGATTGGTTTAACGTCCTATGTCCGGGTTTGTGTCCACATGCAGCACTATAGACGGTAAATTAATGAGCCAGCAATAGGGTCAATGAGGTGACCGTATGGTGAAATGATGATCCCTCCATCGTGCCGCTCGCCCTCAGCGCACCGGCAATGTATAAGAGGCAACTGTTAACCAGGTTGCGGGACTCACAGACCCCAGGGATCCTGCCTAGTATCAGAGATCCATCATGAGGTTCTTACCATTTCTTTTCGGCACCCTGGCCGTGCTGCTGAGGGTGTTCGCTACCGACAATGGCCTCCAGACAGTTGTCGAATGGGACAACGGCTCCTTGCAAGTCAATGGGGAGCGCGTCATTGTCATGAGTGGCGAGTTTCATTACGCTCGTCTACCAGTTCCAGAGTTGTGGCTCGATATCTTCCAGAAATTTAGGGCCAATGGCATGAACACCGTCTCGATCTACTTCTTCTGGAGCTACCACTCTGCATCAAAGGGAGTGTACGATTTCACCACTCCAGGAAAGGACCTACAGCGTCTTTTCGATGCCGCCAAGGAAGCTGGACTTTACGTTATTGCAAGGCCTGGTCCGTACATGAACGCTGAAACCAACGGTGGTGGGTTCGCCCTTTGGACCAGCGACGGAAGCGGTGGCAACTACAGAACGTCCGATGAGACCTACCGAAAGGCTTGGTCAGAGTGGATTGCGGAAGTCGGCCCCATCATCGCAAAGAATCAGATCACCAATGGCGGCCCTGTCATCTTGACTCAAGTTGAGAACGAATTGATACAGTCGAAGTATGACCCCAACGACACTCTGGTTATCTACATGGAGCAGATCAAGAAGGCCTTCAAGGATGCAGGTCTTATTGTGCCTACGACACACAACGAGAAGGGCTTCCGAGGCAAGAGTTGGTCGACTGACTACAATAACGTTGGCGGTGCTGTGGACATTTATGGCCTTGACAGCTACGCAGGCGGCTTGAGCTGCACCAATCCCAACACCGGTGGAAACGTTATTCGCACCTACTACCAATGGTTCCAGGAAGTATCACCTACCCAGCCGGCGTATGTACCTGAGTTTCGTGGTGGATGGTTTCAGGCGTGGGGCGAACATTTCTTCGATGAATGTCAGTCAGATCTCAGCCCGGAGTATCCCGACGTATTCTATAAGGACGTCATTGCTCAGCGGATTACACTCCTGAACCTCTACATGACTTACGGTGGAACCAATTGGGGCCATCTGGCAGCGCCCGTGGTAAGTCTATCTCAAGTTAAAATCATGATACTTGGCTGAGATCAATAGGTGTACACTTCTTATGATTACGATGCGTCAATTCGCGAGACTCGTGAGGTCCGCGACAAGTACAAGCAGTACAAACTAATCTCATTGTTTACTCGGGTCAGCAAGGGTCTCCACAACACCGTCATGGAGAGCAATGGAACTGGAAACGCGGTTAGCACCACGGATGTATTCACTTGGGTACTCAAGAGCAAGGGTAGTGATGGCAGATTCTACCTTACTGAAAAGAACGACACCAGGTCCAGGACTGTGACTGACTTCTCCCTGACTGTCGACACATCGGTCGGTCCAGTGACAATCCCGAGCCTCCAGCTAAATGGCAGGCAAGCCCGATGGGTGGTCACTGACTATGCGGTTGGAAATGAGACTTTTCTGTACTCATCTGCTGAAGTTCTAACCTACGGAACTTTCGATCATCCCGTTGTAGTACTCTACTTGAAGGCTGGTCAGACCGGAGAGTTCGCTTTCAAGTCGCAAAATAACATCACCTTCAAGGCATATGGCGCAGACTCAGGCTTCGCGACTACCCCTAGCAACAGCTCAAGCTTTGTCAGCTTCAAATACAAGCAAGCTAAGGGAGCCACCGTCGTGCAGCTTTCTAACGGCGTGCTAGCCTACCTGTTGGACGTGCCTACGGCGTGGACGTTCTTCGCTCCTCCCACTACAACGGATCCGAACGTCACTCCAGACCATCACATCTTCGTAATTGGTCCCTACCTCGTCCGAACAGCAAGCGTATCTGGCGATACCGTATCTGTCATCGGCGACAACGCCAATGCCACCACAATTGAAGTTTATGCTGGCAAAAATATCGCGAAGATCTCATGGAATGGCAAGGACTTAACGACCTCCAAGACACCCTATGGTAGTCTTACTGCTGAGATCACGGGCGCTCAAGATCGCAAGATCGAGCTTCCTGAGTTGACAGGCTTCAAGGCTGCCGACTCGGCACCAGAGATCTCACCATCTTATGATGATAGCAACTGGGTCGTGGCGAACAAGAACACGACGCTGAACAAGGTCAAGCCGTTGACCCTACCAGTGCTGTACAGCAGTGACTATAAGTTCTATGCTGGCGCCAAGGTTTATCGTGGATACTTTTCCGACAAGAGCGCTGCATCCTTGAACATCACAGTGCAAGGTGGCGCTGCAGCAGGCTGGAACGCTTGGCTCAACGGACAGTCGATTGGCTACAACCCTGGAAATGGTACGCTATGGGTGACCAACGCAGTTGTTCCCTTCAAAAACGTCACTTTGAAGGACGAAGGGAATGTTCTAACAGTCGTGACGGACTACACTGGCCATGATCAAACATCCTATGGACCCTCCGGTGCGCAGAACCCAAGAGGCATTCTCGGGGCGCAGCTTCTCAGCGCCAACAACACGAAGCTGAACTTCGATCTCTGGAAAATTCAAGGTAACGCTGGTGGCGAGAAGAACATTGACCCCGTTCGTGGGCCTTTGAACGAGGGCGGACTGTACGGAGAACGCCTTGGCTGGCACCTGCCTGGATTCGACACCGAGAGCTGGGAAATTGCGAGTCCGACCGAAGACGGTGTACAGGGAGCAGGCATCAAGTGGTTCACGACGAAGTTTGATCTCAATGTCGACAAGGACCTTGATGTTCCCATCGGTGTTGAGTTCGGTGCCGCTGTTGGTACGGTTGCTAGAGTGCAACTATATGTCAACGGGTAAGACCAGCAAGGCCTGAAATTTACACATAAGCTAACAGACGTGGCAGCTACCAGTATGGCAAGTACTTCCCGCACATCGGCCCTCAGACACGCTTCCCGATCCCACCAGGTATTCTCAACTTGCAGGGCTCAAATACATTGAGTGTTTCAGTGTGGGCGCAGACGGATGCAGGCGCGAAGCTTAGTACATTGCGCTTAGTCTCGTACGCTATCTATGAGAGCGGATTCGACTTCGCCGGGATTGATGGGGAGCAGCTGCAACCGAGCTGGAAAGACCGATTTCAGTACGCGTAGGATGTTGCTCAAGAGCATTAGCTATCTGACTAGATACGAACTGATCCTTCAAACATCCAAATATCTCCCACAGTATTTAGTATTTACACAAGACCACCAACCACCGAACACACGACACGCGTTCGGCCAATGACTTTGTTCGGTTTTGCCAATTGACGCGCCAAGCCGGTGGCACTACGGTACCGGCTTGGTCTTGTCAAATTGTCACAACTTCCATTATCAAGTCGCGACTACCAGCCACTACGGTCCTCGCTTCTCTATGTTGACTGAACAAGGCAATCCGTGCATAGATGAATCACACGCGAAACCTCAGACTCCATCACCTCACATTCTAAGCCGGTATCTTCCCGAGCAGATCATTGTTGGGCGGGCCTAATCACAGCGCTAAGACCATCGTTATTGGCGGCCAACACATGACAGCTGCCAAGTACGAACTTATTGAACCAGCGTAACCTTACAATAACAGCTAAACTCAGCATCGAACCCTTGATTTCAGAATCTCAACAGTCAGCCCAGTCATCACAACACCAAAATGGACCTGTTACGTTTACCATCGGTCACCCGTCTCGCGACTCTGTCACTACTAACACTGACCTTCGCTCAAAACAACATAAACACGACGGACATTAATTCGGACCAATCTGCCCTCAATTTCGATTCTAATGCGCCGATCAATGCCACAGGCAGCCTCAACTTACACTGGACCGCACTTATGATGGATCCCGCACGGAATGACTGGACCTTTACACTCACCTACAATGAGACCCGAAACCAGAATGGGACAACACACCGTTGGGAAAGCTACATGAGTGTTCCTGAGATTAGCGAAGCAAAGGCCTGTACATTCATGCTCGCCGGACTCAATAAAACTTCAGCATCGGCACAGCGAAATGGTTGCGACGGCGTGTTGGACGATGTGTGTACCGACGTTCTGCGCGGGATCTCATGGAGCGGCGATCGGTGTAGTTTCCCATTCCCGGATTCAGAGTACAGTGATAGGGTTCTCCAAGCGTGTGGCGTTGAGATCCTCGAGAGAAATGTGTGCTATAACAGTAAACACCTCCCACGTCCTTGCAGTATCTGCCGATAATGGGACTGACGATCGTCACAGCCTACCCGATAGATTTCTCGAAAAGTACATGCAGTAGGTCACATCCTCCAGGATCTTCTTCGCCAGAGAACTGGCGCACTTTCGGGATGACTGGGATGCCTATCGACTGGGTCAATGTGAACAGTGATAGGAACACATCTGACTTCACATGGTACGACACCTTTGTGAAGCAGACTGTTCCGTTTGTCGTTGCCATGGAATTCTTGGGTGGTATTGCTGAGACGCAGGTCTTGTGTGTAGCGCCAAAGAATATCGCCGAGGGGAGTCGAGTGCCCGCGCAGAAATCCATGGCGAGTGAGAGGTGGCGGCCAACGAGCTGGATGGCTACAGCCGCTGCATTATATGCTAGTACGGTAGTTATGTTGACTTAGTGTAAGGACAATGAGACAGTATGTGAAGATGACATTGGCTGATAAAAACAGATAGTCTACACTGAACCAGAATTGATACTCCACTTGTTACTTAATCCTGCTTCTCTGTCCAAACACCCTCATTGCCCCGCTACTCTAACATTCAATGCACACATCAGACATTAGCATAGTCGACCTTCCAGCCTCCAGGCATGAAGTATGGAAACACCTCATTCGGATCGTACTCCTCACAAATCTCCTTCAACTTCTCCGCGCTTTCGCTTCCCTAACTCTCAAACACCGTCTGCCCTTTACCCGCATCATTCAGGTAGATACATCTATTCAAGCCATCGACTGCCTCCAGCTTGCCCTCAATGTCAACATCCACGCTCTTGACCCACTTCTCCACCTCCTGATCAAACTCCCCTCCGCTGCCCCAAGTAACACTATCTTCGAACCCAAAACGCCGGCTCAAGGGGCAAGTTCTGCGGCAGCCTGAGGACTTTTCGGCCATATTGCGGTTCACAACGTTGAACGCCAGACCGGAGAAGAATCCCAGGACCTTGTTCGCAAGACACGATGCAGAAAGCGAAGCGAAATACCTATCATGCACAATATTGAGAGCCTCTGCGGTCGCTTTGATGGAAACAACGCGAAACTTCTGGCGCAGACCGTAGGACTGTCTGCCCTCCTTGATAGTTGAGCGCATCGCGACACTGTATTATGCGAGGGAGATGGGGCGCAGTGTTGAGGTGCCATTTAGTGCTCTCAGACCCGTTGTGTTATGTTGGAGGAAATCAGCGAATGGACCGGAGGATGGTGCAAACGTGCCGTTGTAGAAGAGTGTGCTTTCGTACGAGGGTGCGGTGTAGTTGGGTCCCCAGCAGACGACAGGGATTGTTATTGCGGCGAGGTCTTCGTCGTTGTGAAGGGCCATGCTGAGGACGGTGGCGAGGTAGGCGTCTCGAGTTGCGTTGGTGGAGCCGTAGTGCGCATCTGCGAGAAGGGGTGTGATGGATGGGAAGGTTTGAGGGACTAAGCGGGTGATCAAGGCGAAGGAGTTTCCGCCGCCGCCGAGTGCCCAGTAGAGGTCGGAGTAGCTGTTGTTGGCGGTTATGGTGGCAATAGTACCATCCGCAAGGACAGCCTAGGGTGTGTCAGTATCGTTACCCGGAGTTGCAGTTCTCTCAAGACATACCTCATAAGCCTTGATCTTTCCACCAGAAGAGGCTAGCCCATGCTTGACACTTTACCAACTGATTCCACCACCAAGAAGCAGGTCAGGAACACCTACAGCCTCCAAACAGCCTCCAATTACAGTTTGTTCGGGAACTCGAGCTAGTTGAACACATCACCCCACCTCGGGCCTGGTCCGATACTCATTGTCTCCTTGCCGTCGGACAGCTTCAGGGTGTTCAAGTTGGTGTTCGAGATCAGAACTCCGGTACTGTTGATGTTGCAGCATCTGATATGAGCATGTCTCTTCCGCCACGCATAGCGAAATGAGTTGAGCTATTAACGAGAGTCTTGACCGTAAAAGAGAGCAATGTTGCGCATGTTGGTGCAAATACACATGCTGGACCGAGCCAGGCAGTGGAGTCCCAGAAGACTACGTGTGCGTAAGCTCCGTTACTCATGCTTTGTTTGTCTTTTCAACTGACCTTGATTCTCATCAGTGTAGCCTGCGTCCTCCGGAATGTAGGTGATATTAGGGTAGTATTTCGCATGCAGTCACCGGATCAGGAACATTGTAAGAAGTCGACGATTGGAAAGCTGAGACTGAAACAACTAGTACGAAAGGGGGACAGCTCTTGATGGTGAGGATGTGCAAGTCATCGATAGTGTCGTGGCTGGTGTACATCATTTGATCGGCCTTTGCATGATGGGAACGAAGACTGCAAAGAAAGGAGTGTACGCGAGCTCTACGGCAGCAAGGCAGAGAAGAGGTCAAGACTGTTTGTGAACGATCATGGCAGCTTTACAGTCTTCGGTCTTGCCTCTTTGGCTTCGAGCTCTGTTCGAAGAGAGGTGGCACCGAGTTCCTCGCGATACGCGTATATATCCATCTCCGTCACCTTCTCGTTGGGCAGCTCAGCATAAAGTTCGTATGGGTTGTCCCTGAATCTCTTCCGCTTCCTAAGCAAAAACAGCGTCAGCACGACCGCAGCAAGGATAACGGCGAAGCAGCCTATCGAGATGCCGGCTATGGCTTCTGCACCAAGTGAGGGGTTTGCGTCTGCTTCGATATGGACCTGACTGATAGCTTTTGGCGAGGATGTTGCTGAGGAGAAAATGGAGGTTGAGGCAGATGCGGATGTGGACAATGATATCGATGCGGCAGCAGAGGTTGACGTTTCGATCTTTCTTCTGTCAGCACGGGGTCATATCTTGAGCAGGAGCGTCAGTGAATACCTCAAAATTGGCGACTTCTCCATAGGAGTATTTATCCATGTCCATTGGATTCCGTGGGCTTCATTGCTGCCAGCAAAGGAAGATGCACTCGTGTGGTATGGAACCAACCTACCTAGGGTTGCTTGAGATCTCCTACACACTACCAAGCTTGCTGGGAGACATTGCTGGCATCTTGTTCGTAGTTGTCAACGCCAAATAGCTGCTGTTGCCTGAAAGCCCATTTGTAAAGTGCCAGCCCTTGCTGTCCTTCGTGATGCTCCACTGCTGCCCAGGAGAGCCACTCCTCTCCATCAAGATCGGCACAGCCCTATCGTCTTGCGTGAGGCCAAGGTATAAGGAGGGTTGGTCGGGATTTCGGTGAAGTAACGGCCTTGCTGATAGAAAAGCTGCCAATTCTCGGACTAGAGGGCCGTGTATGTGTTCATGGTAACACCGCCGTTCGTCCATAAGTACCCTGCGCTGAGGGTACGATTGACAGTTACTGTGTTTTGAAGTGTGTAGAAGGTTTTCGAGTCGAAGTCAGATATGGCCTCACGAGGAGGTGCTCCATGATCAGTAAGGTATGGCAGGAGCTCGGGAGGCGCAGGGCAGTTGGTGTGAAGGGAGAGGATGAAAGTCAAATTGCAGGCCAGCGACCGAGACTATGACTGCGATTGCATAAACAGGCTGAAGCTGCGAGTATCTGAGCAGGCTGGCCAAGCTGGTCGACGCGGACATTGCATAGGTGTTATTGCCCAATATAAAGCGGACAACATCCCCGCAAAATTGGTGGCTTCGGCTTTGCATACCTGCTGTAGGATATAAGGCTAAAGCCAACTCGGCAGTTTGCAAGCAAGCCCAGTATTGTAGAGTCTGGATCACGTGCACAAGGTGAGATGTATCTGCATTGAGGGCCGGAGGTTGAGTTACGAACGTGTTGATATTTCTACAAGTGTATGATGCTCAGAGCCCTCCACATGCAGTGTCCTGTACAGCTAGCACCCAGATCTTCGTACTGATACAAGCTTTCTTACAACGCTGGAGCCATGCAGTGTCACCGACCTAAGCCTTCTTCCGCCCCAAAATGTTTATACAATGGTGAACGTCTTCTTGATCTTGCTTCTCCTCTACCACACCCTGCACAGCGCCATACCGCCTAGCTGCCTCTCCACACATTCGCGCGCCTCCAAGATACCCCGATCGGTTGTGAGGAACATGCACTCTCCCGGATGTGTGAGTCCCTTTACATAGCTCGACTCTCGTGTCCTCGTGATCTTGCCCAGGTCCTGTGAAGTGAGCCATATCCGTCTTGTCGGCTTCGATACCAGCTTCATGTTCTTCAGCACTGGCTCGTTGTTCCAGTACTTCAAGCCGAGCCAGAGCCTTCGCCTCGCAGGGTTTTGAGGTACGCTGACGCTATCAATCTTCTCTCTGCCCAATGCCAGCTCTGTCTTTTCTCCGCCGCCGACGTTGAATGCCTGCCATGGCTCATCCTTGAGTTTCTGTGCCATGTGTTCTAATTCCTCTGGGTCGGGCTGCGATTGCAAGATAAATGGTTTCGGTGGTGAGACGCCGCCGAGGGTTACGGATGAGAGAAAGCCTTCACGTTGCAGGCCAAGGACCAGATTTACGTGCAGCTTCGACACGGGGATCGATGTGAGACCGAGGCGAGCTTTTGATGCATTTTGCAGATGTGAGCACACATGTGCAAGGTTTACGAGCGACATGTTGGCGGTGTTGATGCGATGAAAGCCCTCGAGGGGCTGCGGCGAAATCGAAGGGGGTCCCGCGATGGTCGCGCTATCGAATGAGTGTGTTCGTGGTGATGCAGGCCGTATGTTGTGCTGCAATTGCGCGCGCTGTCGTCGATGGATGCTCGTCAGTAAATTTCTCGGAGTCGCGGCCATTCCGGCGGAAGAGCGTCCAAGCTCGACCTCCGTCCACTGGCGCTTGCCATGGCTCTAAGAACGAGGGCGCTTCGAGGACCAATACCACCCTCAACCTCACAACGGCTCCAGTATCCTAGCGTGCTCATGCTGAGACGCTTCTATATATTCCTTAACCTCCTGTCGTGACTTTCGCATGCTAACCTCTCTTGCTTTGCTTTGCAGCCTTGTGAACGTGTGATATCCTGGATAAATAGTGTCATTAGAGCGCTGACAGGTTAACACCTCATACATCAGCACAATGCCTCCACAGCAGGGCGAGGTGTCCTTGACGACGCTGTAAGCCACTCTTTCCACCATGAGCTACAATGAATCCTGACACCACGACAGCTTCGCAGACATCCATTACTACTTCTCCCCACCTACCCACCAGCCCCCGCACCACCGATTCGAAAAGAGCTCCTATGTCTACCTCTACCATAACCCTATGCGTCAGAGTGGGCGCATAGAGATTGCGAACAATCCTGGAAAACCAAACCAGGATGCGTTCGCCGGTCGTAAGTCCTCATCTCAAGGTACCATCCAATAAAGGCCTGAGCTGATCTCGGTTATCATTCAGAGTTGGATGTTGTGAAGGTCGAGCAAAGTTACAAGCATCCATGTTTGTTTACCTTGACTGTCGATGCGTTTCGCGGCCAGCATGGCAGTCCAGCCTCATCGCCTCAGCAAGACATGTCCCAATGGCACCTTCCTGTACCGGACCCAAACAACCAGGGCAAGTACATGTACAGGCTACATACTGTGGACATCTACCTGTGGACACCAAATGATGCAAGCATGTTCTTGGATTCGCTGCGGAGGGTCATGCAACCACATCAACTTCAGATCATCGCAGACCCCCAGGCTATCTCACCTACATCAGCGCATCACGAGCACAAGAACGACACAATGAGCCCAGTGATTGCGAATCTCGAAAGAGCTGCGATATCACACCAGAGCCGCACTCCCAGCATCAGCCCCACACAAGCTTTTCCTGGTCCGCCACAAGCCGCATTCCCTGGTCCGCCAGGTGCTCGTGCCTCGACCGCAAGCCCTTCAGCAGCAGAACCAGGCTACGCTCCAATGGCCTACAACCCTGCTGCACCAGCTGCACCAGAACCCATCGCTCACCGCGAGAAAACACCGCCACCACCGGACGCGGCGGAGGGGACTGGTCTAGTCGGAGCAGCTGTACATGACTCGCAGCCTCAGCAATACAGCAATCCCCTGCAGACCTCTTTCACCCCTCAACAAACTTCTGGACCATACATGCCTGGGCCTGCACCTGGTCAGGGATTCAGTGGTCCGCCAGGTGTACAGCGTACAAATACAGCTGGCTCGATGCCTCCTCCACCTCAAAGCCCCCCATCATTTGCAGGGCCGCCTCAATCTGCACCTCCAGCAGATCCGTACGGACAGATCAGCCCACAGCAACCTGGGATACAGCGACAATCATCTATCCCTGTTCAGCAGTATGCTGGCTATAGTGGTTCGCCTGGCTACAATGCCGGCCTTCAATCTCCTGGTTTGCCCTCGCCAGGTCTGCACCAGCCACAGCACTACCTGGGTTATGGACAGCACCAGTACGGTAGCACTTCACAACAGACGCCAGGAACAGATCCAGCCGACTTGCATAAGCAGTTCTACCGCCCAACTGAACACGAAGCTGGTGTTACAGATCACAGCACCGCGACAACACCCAACTCAAATATGGGAAAGAGGGTAGTGAAAGTTGAAAAGGGCGTTGGTCGTTTCCTGAAAAAGCTTGACAGTAAGTGGTGAGCGTAGCAAGCATTTATCATGCGATTTAGCCGGCGAGCGATCTTTAGAACATATACCCACTCGTTCAAACTGTTGTACACATCATCACGAATCTGCGTGCAGGAACAGGTAATGACCCCAATGTAAGACGCGATCACCGAGCGCCGCAGTGCCAATCAAAGGACCACGCTAGTACGCGGAAGCTGGCCCTAGCTTAGGCCCCAGAATAGCAGCAGGTTTTTGGAGATGACATGTGCGTGTTGCCTTCCTGCCGCTGATGTGAGCGTTCGAGGTCTCATAGTAGCAAAGAATGGCGATGTATACGAAGACAAACACAGCATTTGCTGAGATTTTGCATTACGGTGATCGAGTTTGTTGAATGTCGAGGTGCCGTCGCTCATCTTGCACCGCCCCAGCCACAGTTCGGGTTGATCCACCATCAGCCCTGCATCTTGCATCCTGGGCCTCAGCCTGTGCCAAGGGAAGTTCTAGGCTGAGCTGCGCCTGGATGCTGCTCACAGCTCCTCTCTTCTCCACAGTCCACGTACCTTTCCACGCAGCCGCAACGTTGAAGCGTAATTGGATTGTCCTTCGCATTTGTTTGAACGTTGTAGTGAATCGATTTGACACCCGCTAGTGCGTCTCAGTGCCGAGGAACCAGCGGCCGAGAGCTCCACTTACTCCAGACGGTGATCTCATTTTCCAAACAATCTCCAGGACGAATTTTGGGTTGAAGGGTATTTTGACAGTTGACATCGAACTGCCACCCAGCGCAGGGCAGTCGAAGGTGCAATGCGGTTACCCGCGCTAGACGCGAGGGCAGGAGTCCTCGAGAGGAGTAAAACGTCCAAACAAAGCAAGAGCATCATCGTTGTATGTCCCAGGCCTCCACCTGCTGAGCGCACGCCGCGCATCCTTCTCAAGTGGCCAAGGTTCTGACACATCGCGTAGATAGCAATCATTGTCATAGCAGTATTCGCAATCCTCGTCACAACATACCTCCTTACCCTCCGGTTCCGCCGGCCGTTCTCCGCAATACGCAACACAGACAAGTCGAGCGACAAACTACCCTCGTTATTCTCCTGGAAGAACCCATTCAGACGAAACCGCCATGCGTACTCGACTAGCTTACAGGATACCGAGTACCGGGGAAATAGCGTCAGCGACAGCACGCGCGACCGCGAGATGAGTGGGGCGAACGAGCCTGAGAGGCAATCTGGCACAGCAGGAGTGGACAGGAATACGTCGGTACGCAGTGTCATGACATTGCCAGCATACTCACACTCCGTACGAGAAAATGAGCGGGTGCTGGGGCGAGAAGGCGAGAGAGCAGGCATGGACAATGTGGTTGAGTTGCCGGAAACCGCGGACGACGAGGAAGCACAGCGTAACGAGGAGATGGAGTCGTTGTACCAGATTCGTTTGGCACGACGAGCAGAAGCAACGGAACGCGAAGCAAGACGACAGGCCAGGCGCGAAGCCCGCCAAAGAGGCGATCACATTGCACTCGCAGAGATTCGCCGTAGAGCCGAGGAAGCCGCCGACCTCTCTGTCTCCCAGATGCTCATCGCTGAGCACCAGAGCCGCAATCGCGATCGACGAGTCTCTTCTGTAGCCTACGGCGACCTGGGTGTAGCGCGACACGACGGCACCCGTCTGCGTGCCAACTCGCACGACAGCGACAACCGACCGCTCCTCGACAGTGCCGCTTCTATCTCAGGGATCAGCGGTCGATCGCGGGGCTTCACCAACAACTCCACGAACACACTCGACACACACCACCGCGGTCTGTCCATAACCTCGACCTCTCGGTCATCCGTCGATTCGCGCGCATCTAACGAGCTCGACTTCCCGCAAGCCGTGCAGACTCGCTCGAATTCAAGCAACAACAACGACGCCGGCAACGGCTTCCAGGCAGTAGCTACGGGTCAAGACAGGAGTAGGGGCGCAACGCCGAGCCCAGATATCCCCAACGAGGAGGCACCTGCCTACGAAGATCCACCAGACTACACAAGCCCGGTCGAGAGAAATGCCCCTCAGTTACCAGGACTGCCCACTCTCGAGCGACTGCCGAGCATTCGCGTAGTCACCACAGAGCCCACACCGATCGATCCGAATCCACCATCGTCGTTCTCGTGATCTGCAAGATATTCAAATTTACACGCCATTTAGCGCCTCACACTTCTCATCATTTAGCGGTATATATTACAATTACTTAGATTGACGGATGAGATCATGACAGCATAGCAGAGGGTAGCAATGGCTACCCATTCTGGACAGCATTAGACGCATATATGGTCATATACACGGTCTTGCGTAGCCAGCAGTTGGACACAACAATGTCTAATATCATCACTCACATTGCACGCATATCCCATCATCTTTGATCACTTAGAATCGCTGCATCAAACGCTGTACAGTACGAATGAGAGAAAGCATGAAATGCTAACAGAAGATTCAGGAAAAGCTATATGAAAGAGAAACGCCTTAATCCAGCCCGCACGCCGAAGAACAACCCCGTACCGATGCACGCCAACAGAGGCACACCATACAGGCCCAGACCAATCAAGATTCCTTGCTCGAAGTACCCGATCGCGATCCATTCCGCCCGCTTTTTCTCCTTGATCTCTTGTGTGGCCTTGGTGAGCGCCTCAGCCGCTACTTTCCTCGATTCCTTGCCACTAAGCACCTTGGCACGCGCAGCGTGCGAGTTCGTAGGTGTGATGAACGCGGGTGATGCGCGTGTGAACTGTGTTTTTGTGTATCGCGCATAGATGTCAATGGTGTGAAACGCTGGTGCTGCTGGACCCAGAAGCAGGCGGTAGGGGATGTGGTTTACCAATGATACATCGGCTTTGATGAACTGGCTGAGATACTTTCCAGCTGAGGGTGTGCCGAAGTAGTATCCTGCCAGCAGACCAGACGCTGACTCGGGATCTTCGTCAATCAGGCTGATAGCATGTTCGAGTGAAGTGATCGCCGACACGGCGAAGATTGGCTGGCTAGCTTTCGCTGGCAAAATAGAGAGGTTGGAGAGGTCGACGATGGCACCGTTGGAGCCTTGTGTTACCACGTTCGACCGCCATGACTTGCTGCTCTCCAGGGACTTCAAGGCTTCTGATGTTCTCAAGCCCTTTTCCTGTCCACCCAGTGTTGGCGACTTGGGCGAGCCATTTGATACCACCTCATCCGAGGAAGCAAGGTATGGGATTGCAAACTTAATAACATGCTCCAGAAACTCTTTCTTCACGTACTCGTTGACGAATACAAGATCAGGCGCATATGGCGAACTGCCACCGAACGCAAAACGCGCTGTGACCAGGTGTTCAGCGGCAGAAACGAGATCAGCTGTGCGATCTACGATGGCGATGACTTTGTTGTGGGGGGAAACAAGTTGTGTGTAGGTCGGTTGCTGAACTCGTGTCTCCTGGAGGACTTGCAGACACGTTGCCAGCGCCTCCTGTAAAGGCGCAGAAGTGATGACGGCGAAAGTGTCCAATTCAAGGGCTTGAGAGAGGTGGGAGCGCAGAAGCGAAGGAAGGGCACGGAGGTTGTTGTCGAGCTATCGTCTCATCAGCATTGGGCCTTCACCATCAAGGCTCTGGAGAGAAGAGCTCACCTTCAGCGCAACACAATTCCCGGCAGCCAACGCCGCGCTCAGCGCCGCAATCGCCGAGAAGAAGGGCGTGTGATTCTGCTGCGGTTCGATGTACACCACACCCCACGGTTCGGTCTGATCGCCCGCGTTTTTGCCATTCGCAACTCGGTACTCTTCTTCAAGTTCTTTCGCTGGGTTTATCGAGCTGTAGTGCTCCTTCACGAGCTCCAAGGAAAGCGCGACTTCGGTTGCTGCTTCCTGCTCTGACACGAGGGTATCTGACTTGATGGCATCTTTGATCGTGTTGCCGTCCTGACGCAGTACGTCGTGGAGCGATTTGAGTTGTTTTTGGCGGAAGAAGGGGTTGTGGCAACGCGCTGTTAGGGCGGTTGCTTGCAGTTGTGCGATTGTTGAGTCTGCCATTGTGAAATATGGGATTGAGAAAATTGATCAAAAGAACAAAATTTGCAGAAGAGAAACCTAAACTTCCAGATGTTAAGCTCCAGATCCGTCATACATACCCCGGAAGTCAGCTGTCTCCTACTGGTGAAGACTTTCGGAACGTTCACCCCCCACATCGGGACCCGTGAGGTTTCAAGCCATCCCCAGCTTTCTCCGCGCCCCACTGGCGCCGAAAACCGAGTGAGCGACTTGTAATTGTACGAGTCCACAGTTTCTCACCTTGTTCCCAAATCTGCATGTTGCAGCCTACTCTCCCCATACCCTCCGCCAGCAACACCCACATTCACAGCAGCAACCATGTCCGTAACCACGACCTCCAACCCCATAACCTACGCCTCCGCCGCCGTACTCAGAGACTACGAGCTCACCCATTCCTCATCCGACGATTCGCTCGACACGAGTCTCAACGCACATCCAGCTCCATCATCACAATCGAATAACCCCGCAGACTGGCCCACAGAGCATCGCCGTGTCCCGGCGTACCGGCCGGTGAATACGGAGCTTGATCAGAGTGAGAGACGAGTTTATCAGAATCCGATTGAGAGGGTGTTTATTGGGACGATGTTTACTGGCGTGTTTTTGCAGTCGGTGAGTAGACTAACTTTCGTATTGGAGAAGAGCGGATGTGCTGACGAACGCGAAGACAGCATCAAAGGTATGGCGCGCGACTGCTGGGAGAGTTTGGGATGTGGGTTACAAGCTTGGTGGAGAGTGGTGAGGGAGGATCGAGGCTTGTAGGGATGGATGGCTTCGTGAGCAAGTTCGTATAGGCTTGTTGATGGGTTGGGTAGCAGACCATGGGAGCATAATCTCACGGGCGCATATATCTTTAAATTCGTAACAGCCTGCCAGTACCATGTTTGTTCGTTCTTAGAACAAAATTCATTGTAACTGTTGTACTCGCCACTGCATGGTGAACCAGTTGCGACTGGTGAACCAATCATGACGCACTTGTTCCAATCAGCAAAGAACCCTGTCGTCTTTTTCTTCCCTTCCCACGCTCTTTCATCATCAACACATGTCACTCATCAGGCCACACAAAGCTTCGTCCGAGATGTACAGCATACCGCGTAATGACGCCTTATGGAATCCACGGACACCGACGGCAAATGTGGCGTGGAGACACCAGCTCTCGGTAAGATGCAAATGGCTGCCCTCCACATTCCGCGTGACCGCGGCCTGACATCCAGAGCGATGGAAGAGCGGGACTAAAGTAATATGTGAATGCTCGTCTGAGCTACAATCTTTTCGAAGCTTCGCTGCTGTCACATTTCCTCCTATCCGTCGCATCATCCACCAGCGTCAGAATGGATTTCACACAGAACCAGGCAAACGGCGTCAACAGTACATCACACTACGAGACCAGACCGCTCAACATCACGATAGTGGGTGCTGGTATTGGCGGTCTCTCTGCTGCCATTCTTTTGCGCCAACAGGGACACACTGTCACTCTGCTCGAGCAATCACGCTTTGCCAACGAACTTGGTGCAGCCGTGCATCTCGCCCCAAATGCTAACGGACTTCTTCGTCGCATGGGACTCTCCCCCGAAAAGCTTGGTGCAGTGTCTTGCAAGAAGCTGAGTCAGTGGTTGCCTAATGGCAAAGAGCTATTCAGCATACCTCTCGAGCGCGAAGCCCACCGCTGGCAACATCCCTGGCAACTTGCCCATCGTGTCAGCTTGCACTCTGAGCTAAAGAGGTTGGCAACCACAGAAGACGGCCCAGGAAAGCCCGCAATCCTGAAGACACGATCAAGAGTTGTGGACGTCAATCCCGCAGAGGGTAGCGTTACGCTTGATAGTGGCGAGGTGGTGCATGGCGATATCGTTGTTGGTGCTGATGGTGTACACTCAAAGACAAGACCAAAGATTCCCGGTGCTGAGAACATCAAAACCTTCGGTTGTGGAAAGAGCGCTTTCCGCTTCCTCATCCCCAGAGAACGCGCCTTGGCCGATCCGGAGACCAAGAGATTCGCCGAGCATGAGGGCCATCTCATCATGATCTTCGGTAGCGACCGCCGTGTGGTGGTGTACCCGACGAACGATAACACACTGCTGAACTTCGTCAACATCCATCCTACATCTGAGTCTCAGACCAACCCCGAAGAGTCGGGAAGCAGTGACTGGCAGAATCAGGGAAACATCGACAAGATGCTCGAGATATACAAGGACTTCGAGCCAGCTGTGCTCAAGCTACTTGGTATGGCGGATGAAGAAACATTGAAGGTGTGGGAGTTGCTCGACATGGAGCAATTACCTACATGGACTCACGAGAAGTTGGTCCTCATCGGTGATGCGGCTCACCCCTTCACACCTCGTAAGTTGATCTTACATGTACTCCATACGAGACTTACTGATGCATGTTTCTACAGACCAAGGTCAAGGTGCGGGCCAAGCCATCGAAGATGCTGCGTCACTTGCAGTCATGCTGCAAAAAGGCACACCCCTTAGTGTCATCACCGATCGTCTGAAGCTCTACCAGAAGTGCCGCTTCGAGCGTGCTTCGTACATCCAAGAGATATCTCGCATCGCCGGCATGGACTTGGGCTCAGGTCCACCACTCGACTCGTCCCGCTTCACCGCCTATAACTTCGGCCACGACGAATGGGACTACTCCAGTCAAATGCTGCGAAAGCATGAGTGGGAGAACAACAAGGGCCTGTTCTGGAGGATGCCAACTTCTTTCGGGCCCATGCCCGGACCACGACAAGACTTCCACGGCCGCTCGCGCGATGGAAGCAAAGCCACTTTCAAGACGACCAGTGTCAAGTTTAAGTCGAGCAGAACGGTGTTGCAAAACCTCTTCCCTACCGAGAAGCTCAAGTTCGCATCTACAGATACAGTCGTCTACGCCACTTTCACAGCAACACAGCTCGACAATCTTGAATGGCTAGGTGGCCGAGGCTACTCGCACTTCGGCCTGTACGTGCACGGCGTGCAATACACCAAGGGCAATGGAGAGACAGTTACAGGTACATACCTCCCTGTGCTCTTTGAGAACCTTGCAGACCCTATCCTGAGCGGTAGAGAAGAGCTCGGTTTCCCAAAACTGTTCGCCGATCTCGATATACAGCTAGATGGTAACACATGGTCACTGAAAGCTAGCTGGATGGGCTCCAAGTTCGCTACCGTGACACTCTCGGACCCAACGGAGCCTCTTACGAACGATGACGCCGCGCCCCAGCAAGGACAAGCGCCAGTGCCAGCTGACGAGGGACTCTTCTTCCATAAGCACATCCCCGCCACCGGCAGCATTGGCAGCAAAGAGCGAGGGCAGGCTGATGTCGAGTACACCGCGTTCCTGCCCAACGAAGCGGATGCAAAGACTGTTGAAAGAAAGGTCTCGAAGACACTTAAGGCGAAGAACGCGCAGATACAGTTCGATGCGCTCGACTGGAAGGCACTGCCCACGCTGCATCACGCTGTTGCGAGGTTGCAAGAGGTGCCGGTATATGAGGTTGTGGAGGCCAAAATTGTGGAGGGTACTGGGGTGAGCGATGTCAGCTCAGTGAGGAGGGCAGAATGAACGATTGAGTATATAGCTTGAGGGAATCATGTTCTACTTTACACACTCTCTCTTTCTCACTCTAGCGTCCGTCCCATCCGATCTTAATGATTCATTCCCTGAACCCTGTCAGCATGTGCGTCATGTGGAGATCAGTTGCCGATGACATTGTGTTTAGATCGCGTGCAAGGCCATCCGGTGGTTCCACGGCTACGACGGCTGTGAAAGGTTTCCGTTAGGATTCCATATACATCCTTTGCGCAACAGCCTCGTGTGAAGGTCCTCCAACCGGGCTTGTGTAGCCGTCAACCGGTAGAACCCCAGCTGAGAGATCCTTGGTAGATCTGCGCAAGCACTCGCAAAGCAATGGGCTGCTTCAGAGACTACAAGACCTTGCTAGAGATTGCAGGGCAACATTTGACACATGATTAGTACGCCAATTTGAGGCTCACATACCATACGTATTGAATATATGGCACGGAATTGCATACGTTATAGCCAACAGGTCTTTAGATTCGAGGCAGAACGAAGATAGCTATTCAACAACAGAATCGGGCGACTACTGCGAAGTGCTCTCAGGTACCCACTTGGCAGTCCAAATCCTCAGTCTCTTTCCCCAGATCAGAATCGGGATCGTCATCAACGCGAACAGACCCATCAGCATGCCGAAGATACCAAAAGGCTCCGCAGCACCGTCGTGGTTGACCCACTCGCCCACAAAGAACGTCCATGCAAAACTCACAACAGCCCTAGCACTCGTCACCGCGACGAAGCAGTCTCCGGCGATGTTTGTGTACGACTCGATGAGGTAGTTGAAGCCTACAGATGGCGCTTGCATGAGTCCAAACGCTACCATGCCGAGACCGAACTGCAGACCAACCCATCCAGTCGTCGAAGGGTTCTGTGCAACGAAACCAAAGACCAGCGCACCGGCTGTAGCGATGACTAGCGCAGGAAGTGCAGTGACAAGACGCGCCTCAGGTTCCGCGTAGCCGTGCGAGTCCTTAGCTGCGTTGCGCTTGGTTGTCCAGTCAGCGATGAGATAGGTGTAGATGCAACCAAGCAGCGCTCCGATGATACCGCCGACGTTGATGAGACCGACGTCCTTGCCCCAGAGGTATGGAGGCGCGGCCACGAGCTGCGGACCGATTGTGCTGATTGTGACGATGAGACCGACGAGGCCGGCGTACCAGGCGGAGATGAGCCAGACACCGGGGAGGCGCATGGCTTGGTATGGGGCGAGGAACTTGCGGCCAATGCCGGGGCGGTAGGTGATGAGCCTCAGGGACTTCATGTATGAGTATGAAGGGTATGAAGAAGGCGATGGCTGGACGGTTGAAATGGCTTCCTTTTTCTCGACATGGTCTTTTCCGTCTTCGCCTTCGAGGTCGTTTAGCCACTGCGGTCGATCATATAGGGTCTCGGCTTGGAAGACAAGGCAAAGGACGAAAGTGATCGAGCACAGCAGGACGTTCATCCAGTGAATCCAGATAAGACCCATGGCTGACACGATGTACCCGCCGGCGATGCCGCCTACGAGTGAGCCGAAGGTCAAGAAGACAGTATAGATGGCCCGGGAGGTAGTCAGTATCGTTGCATCAATCAAATGATTGGTGTTCGACTCACCATCGCACGTCCACGCTGGTGCACGAAGAATATCTCTCCTACAACATCAGGCGAGACTGCATCAGCGGGGCCTCCTCCGATACCCATGAACAGACGAGCCGCCAGGAGGCTGTTGAAATTTGTTGTCAAGCCAGCCCACATACTCGAGAAGATAAGGAGTAGGAGACTGCCAAGGATAACAGGTCTGCGGCCGAATGTGTTTGCCAAAGGCACCCACCACAAGTTCGAAAATCCCAACATCAAAATGTTGACGGCGACGAGGTAGGTGAGTGTGGAGAATGGCTTGGGTGGTAGGCCAAATAAGGGCGATGCCGCGTAGACCGGCAACGCACTCGAGAGCGATGAACTTGTGACGTTGACGACGAATGGATGTACAGACATGCAGAACAACATGGCCATCTTCCGCCACATAGGCAAGTTCAAGGGGTCCGCAGGGTCTGCTGACGGTTGAGGTACCAGACGGATCTCATCGTGGTTTTGCTGCGATGCAGCCCATTCCAGGTGTTCTGGAGGTGTCAGTAGCTGTTAAAAACGGAAATCGATGGGAGAGTCCTACCAACAAGGGTCGTAGTGCCAGGCGGTGTAGCGTTCTTGACCTCCTCTTTAGACAAGGCAAAGGCCTCCCTGAGAGATGTCATGTTGAGTGATGATGAACTCTGGAGGTCGTCGGTTTTGTGATGACTTCGATAAACTGGCGAGATGGACCTTGCATGGTGTTGATGTGTCCCCTAGATTATATAGGATGGTTGACCCGAGGGTCTTGGGGTGAGTATCCATGCTTAGCGAACAGGCGTGCGTCTCGGCATCATTCATTGGTCGCAGCAAAGAGTGCATTGACTCAAATTACCCCAGCTCGAAGTGCCGTTTTGTGGGGATACTTGGGGTTGTCCGATGTGGAGGAGGTTGTCCGCCGTCAGTCTAAGACTAAGATGGACAAGCCAGGTGGGGTCGATCCGAAAACACCTGCCGCTACGATAAGACGACCAATAGGTGCCAAGCACGGCGTTCGATTTTGCAATGAGCTAGGCCCAAAGCCCTCGATTGAGGAAGAACCCGAGAAGCTGGAACGTTGATCTTGCACGTGGACCGTGCAGTAGGGCGAGCTGTTGTACGCTCCAGGTTGCGTATTCGTGAAGATATTTGTGAGTGTCCACTGCGGTCTCTACATCTGTAGCCGAGCAACCCACCAGAGTAACAGAAAAAGCCGCACACGAGCCAAAGGTTTTGGGAGGTATTCAGCGTCAATCTGCAGGCCATCCGCGACCTGATAGAATATCTGAAGACTACAACATTTTCGAACGTTGGGTCCGACGAATAGGCAAATCACTCTTCCACATAGTGGTACCCTTTCTTTATCTGGTGCCTGGTCGCAGACCTTCCAGCAACTGCACCAGATTACCTACCAGTGGTGGGCATGATTCTTCAACAGACCCATAAGGTGCTAACAGTAGTTGCACTAAGCCATCCATGACTGCACCAACATTGCTTAGCTGGATAGTGTCCTTCGACTTGGTGGTCCTGATTGACGGAAACCCTCGATCCATAGTGATGAATCTTCGCGCGCTGAGGGTGTCGTCTCCATTGAGTACCACTGCAGCTTGTGGGGCGTCGCTAGGCGTCGACTTCTCTGCAGCAGATCGCCTTAGGAAGCCATAACCCCACAGTATAAGCCCCGCATGGTATACGGCGATCGCATTGAAGTTACAGAGCAGACCTTTCGGTAGACTCTCAGCAGCACGAAGGATCTGGCCAGCGTGCCACAGTGCCTGGCGGGCTAGAACCGTCTTCGTCCAATCGCGCAATGAAGGATAGGCGGAGCGCGCCTCTTCTTGGCCCTCGATCCCAGCAAAGAGTTGGATGTCGTCTAGGGGCGCGTTGAGATGTAGCAACATCAGTTCCATGGTGATCTCAGCAGTTTTTGTCATTGGTGGGCTGCTGACGTGGAAGTCTTCGATCTGCTTCGTAAGCTCCTGATAGCGGGATGACAGGATGAGACTGTTGTGTCCTTTAGCGGGTGATCGTGCACCGAGCGAGCTTATCTGGCGGAACTCCCAGACCATGCCCCACATCATGTGCAGATACGTCTTGCTAGCGCTGTCATGTTGAGCGAGATGGTCGAGATCTAGGAGGCAGTCGATAGCTGATGGACGCTTTCTCGCGTCCCAGGCATTTTCCAGATAAGCGGCCTTCCAGGCGGTTGCGGACTTTGCTAGCCAAAGACCTGTTTCGAGTCAGCCGATTCATATAATGCACACAAGTCTCTGGTCTCCATGGACTGACTACCTCCGGAGTGCACAGGGAAGTGGAGGGACTTACGATCTGAGCTAGGCAAGGGCAGATGCATCTCCGAGTATGTCATCAACGGCGGTTTGAGCAGGGCCATCGATGACTGTCTATCAAGCTCGAACACACGATAGATGAGACGAAGATACGACTCTTGGTGCACCCACTCTTCCCACTTGGCTTCGAGAGCAGACCCTTCTTCTTCCGCAGACGGAACAATGTCCTTCCACGTCGATCGTCGCAGCCTCCCTCCTCGTCGTATCATCGTAACGAGCGGTTGAAGGAAGCTCTCCGCAATCTCCATCTTGCGACTCACACCGCTCCACATTCCAACCACAAGTTGGAGTAAGAATGTCCTCACATGCTGCAAGTCTCTTATCGCAGAGTTGTCCTCTTCGAACGACTTTGCTTGACCCATGCGAGCAGCTTCGTGCAGTGCGAACCCAAGCTTTCGCAATGGTATGTCTGGTGTGGAAGCAGCACCTGCTGAGATGATACAAGCAAGCAGTTCTGGGCTCAACTTCGCAAGCGACAAGGTTGGAAGGTGAAACCAGGACTGCACATCGAGGGCTGGCGAGGTCAAGAAAAACTGTATGAGTCCATCGAGCAGTTCAACACTTGGAAATGCAGATGCTATACGCTTAACGTTCTCAGGGCTGCATGTGCCAAGGACCAGGGCCATAACCCGATCACGGCTCACGCGGCCAAGTCTCTCATTGAGCGCGCGACGTTGTGGAAGATGCGTTCGGCGACTGCTGTCTTTGTCAGAGTCTGGGAAGGCTAGGTTTGTCTGCTCCATTCCGCTGTGGTCCTTGTCTCGACGTGGCATATAGCGCCATATGCTCTGTTTGAAAGCTTCTGCTCGTACCGGTGCGCTGTCGCTTTCCAGAGGCTGTGATTCGAGCCCATGAGCGTCAGTCGAGGGTGTCCCCGCCGTGAACGGCACCTGAAAGTTGTACTGGTCTAGCAACCCGAGGTCAAGGTCTGTAAGACCAACGTCCATATCGAAATTAAGGTCCATTATGCCTCGTGGTGTAGCATGACCTGACAAGAACGATTCGAACGGTGGCATATTCCGGAAGTAGTCCGGGAGAAATGGGTCAATAGTCGGTGTGTCATCGAAGTTCGACATTGTGTTGTCGAAGAATGCTAATGGTGTGTTGTCAGTGTCGGTGTACAGCTGATCTATAGCCAGAGTGCCTGGGCCTTGTTTGACATTGTTGGATGTATTAAACGATCTCTCACGTCCAGTTGAATGTGACCCGCTCGAAGGTGCCATCTGCTCCACTGATATTGAGGGCAGAAGGAAGTCTTGTTTGTTGCCATCACTCATTTGTGGTGTCAAGTTTTTGTTGTTTCCAGGAAGCGGCGTTGGGGAACCATAGTCAAACCCGGTGGACAAGTCAAGCAAGTCTTGTGCGGCATGCACCGCATCGAGTTCGTTGACTTCGTTATCATCTGCTGTGAAGGTCTCTGGTACTCGGCAGGCGATGTTTCTCTTCTTACAACGACTGCATGGCTTTTCGTCCTCGCAGCGTAAATGGCTTTGGGAGCAAGCCTCACACGCCTGCACTACTCGGGTATCGCGAGCGATCTCTCGCTTTTGCCTTTTCGCGGCAGAGTCGGAGTTGTGGTTCGTTACATGCCTCTTAAGTAGGTCTCTGCAAAGGGTCAGATCACGTCCACGGAGAGTGGGCGGTAATGTGGGGGATGCACATACATCCTGGCGAAACCCTTCGAGCATACAGGACAAATGTAGGGCTTTTGCCGCGTATCTGGTAATGAGAGTCAGTGGCGAGTACGAGTGATTTTAGGACGCATGTAAGGGAGAAGCGCCTGAAATTGTTGATGAAGGTAACTGTCGCGTCTAGGAGAAGCCGCACCCTGCCGGACAGAGCAAGGATCACCTCTGCCTCACGCCACTGTGGTGATCCAAGACCTCTTGATTTCTGATATCAACGTTACTACTGGAGAGAATACGTACGCGCTCGGACGTGTCGCGTGAGATGGTCTGCCCTGGTGAAGGACTTCTTGCACGTGCTGCACTGGAAAAGTCTCTGGGTTTCCGAATCGGGTATAGTGGCGGTCAATTGCTCTTGCGGTGGTGTCACATTTGCCTGCATTGCAAATGCATCGAACGACAATGGCTTCGGATAGCGAGGTGGAGGAGAATCTGGGGAAAGCTGGATTGTGGGGAGTGTTCGAGCCAAATCATGCACGGCACAGTGCGGGAACGGAATGCGACCCAAGCCGAGCGCGGCTCCTCCACAACCCGAATACCTGCTTGTCTTCGACAATCACTCAGCTTCCGGTTGAAGATGAGACCGACCACCAAGCTTGCGCATCAATTTGGCTCTCAAATCCGTCCTGATTTCAGCGGACAAATACAACGCACCCGGCAATTGCGTGATAGCCAACGTTGCCACTTTCAGCGTCAACTTGATCCATCCTAGCCTCCGCTGAATCTAACAGCATTCCATCAGATACGTGTTCGAAACGAGAAGCTATCATCAAGAAGTCTTTTCAGTATAGACTGAGCTCTTGACTGGCACCAAACTCTTCAATATGACGGTCCCACCAGTCCACTTCTTCTCCCACGGTTCGACCATGATGCTGGGAGAAGAATCGCGCTCCGCAGATTACTGGAAAGCCTGCGGCGACGAAGCCCTCCACCACGGCATCAAAGGGATCATCATGATGGGCGCACATTGGGATGCACGAGGCGTAAACCGGATCGACGTATCCATGAACCCGAAGCCCAATAAATCACCCGTCGCCTACGTCCACCCGAGCAAATACGTCGACTACGAGCTCAACCCTGATCTCGCCACAGGCAAGAAATGCATCGCAGCACTACGAGAAAAGGGTATCGATGCCCGACCAAACGACAAGTTTGATTGGATCCACGACACATATCTCATCCTGATCCGGATGTTCCCCTCCAAGTGCCCGCCGACAACAATCATCAGCATGAACGGACGCTTCGATCCCCACCTCCATGCACGAGTTGGAAGCATCCTCGCCCCCTTTCGCGAAGAAGGGTACCTCATCATCGGCACTGGCGGCGCAGTGCACAACCTCTACCGCAACCACTGGGGCCAGATGCTCAAATACTCTGACAACCTCGCTCAGCCATACCCACCGGAAGCACCCATGCTTGAGTTCCGACAGAGCGTTGAGGATGTTTTTGTCAGGAGTTGCAGGAAAGGAGCGCCGAAAGGTGCTGTGACGAGAGGCATCACGAGGCTGATGAAGCACCCGATGTTTAGGGATGCGCATGCGACGGATGATCATTATATGGCGGCGTGCTTTGTTGCAGGAGTGGTGGATGCGAGTCCAAGAAGTGGGGAGGAGTGTGTGTTGGGGGCTGAAGATTGGGAGTTGGTGAATATGTGTAATAGCCAGTTTACGGTTGGGAGGTGGGCGCAGAAGGCTTGATTTGTTCAGTGCATTTGGCGTTCGTCTGTATAGCAATACCACATGTCAAATTTCACCAATAAAGAGAGCGATTCAAATGTTCCCAACCAATATTTTAGATGCAAGTATGACACCAATATCGCCCAAGATCCAAGAGAGTGGCATGATCGAGCATACCAGATTATTGATTTCCTGACCGGGGTACCTGTGCGGGACATTCCATCTCGAGCATTGAGAACTTCATTAGGATCTCCATTGAACACCCTGAAAATGAGTCTTTCATGTAGGAAAACCATTTGGGACTGCAAAATTTGCTCATGACACGCGCAATTGCCTCATTCAGATTCTATATAGTAGTCCTCCAGCTTCTCAACCCAAACATGACACTTCTATTTCGGCGGCACAATAGGCAGGGTAACGTAGTTCACGAACTTCTCTCCAAAATGCAGATGATTCAATCCCGCAAACACCTCCTCACTCCTGTCTTCTGGGTGGTTGTGCTGGAAGATACCACTGCCCTGTGTATCTCCACTGCTGACCTCGAACACGATCTTACCACCCTTCTCAACGATGACATTTGTCGGCCAGACCTCAACATCAACCGCGTATACATCTCCTGGAATGACCGGCTGCACATCTGTGCTGAAGTAGTCGCGCCAAGGCAGGTACTCGCGGTGCTTGGGGTGCTCAGGGTTGGTCTTGCGCAGACTAACGCGCAGCCAGCCCTTAGCGAGGGGGATGGGGTCGCCGGCTGTGCCTGTGTAGTGTACCTCTTTGCCTTCGGGCGAGATGTAACGGAGTGTGAGGAAAAGGTCGATGTCAGATGGGGTGGCGCCAGTAGCGTGGGGAGAGAGGGACGCGTTCAGGTGCGCAACGATGTGGCCTGTGATCTCTGTCTCTTCTTCGAAAGGAGCGGTGGTGAACTGGAGAAGTTTGGGGTTATCCAGCGTGCTCAAAGCCTCGTAGGATAGCTTTTTTGGGCGGTTTGTGATTGGTTGAACTGGTGTGAGTGTTTGTGAGGGTGTGAGGTAGAACTTGGTGTATCGCGTGCGTGCGATGGGCCACTCGTTCTCTGTCCGCCTCTCGTAAATCTTCTCGGCTTCTGAATTGTCGAAGCCGACATCACCCTTCCTGAGCACAATATCGACTGGTGGATGTTTGCCCTTGACAGACCAGCCAACCCGGTCATCGCCTTTCAAGAATGCATCAAGAAAGCTGCGTTGTACTTCGACTTCCTCTTTGTAGAAAAAGGGCAAATCGTGACGACCTGTGATCATCCGCAGGTATTTGAACTCTGATCCTGCATGGGTGTAGCCTTCGATGTTGCCTCGAAGGTGAAGCAAGATACCGCCCCAGTTTCCCACCGAAAGCAATGGTACTTCGATGTCGCTCATGTCGTACTCTTTACTTGCATAATAGATCTCGTCACGGTATTTGGACGCATTTGTATCAATGGTTTGATCTTGTCGGTTCTTCGCTCGGATTTCTTCGGAGAGGTCACCATCAACAGTGTCGGGACCCCAGTTGCGCGCTGCACGTCCTGGTCGTCCGTACTGATTCGTGATGACTTGACGATTCCTAATACAAAGTCAGCAATGTGGATAGTGGTCGTAATTCGTACCTGGACTTACCACCAGAAGTCGATGAACTTGTTGCTCAAGATACCACCGTGTCTGCAGCGATCGCGGTAGTAGTCGCTCATGCCCTCCCAAGGAATGACAGCCGCCAAACCCTTCGGCTTGCGGGCAGCTACACGCCATTGCGATCCAGCGTAGTAGCTGATGCCGAGCAAGCCGACTTTGCCAGAAGACCAAGGCTGCTCAGCAGCCCACTCCACCACATCAAAGAAGCACTCGCTCGTTCCGCGCGACATGGTGTCGAGGAAGCCAGGCGACTGCCCGAGCCCGCGCTCGTCAGCGCGTACAACAACATAATCGTTCTTAGTCCAGAAACCGGGATCTGGTGTCTCCCATGCTGAGTGATCGGAGTGGTGCTCTGGGTTGACTTCAGAGTACGACTTTGCATGGAAGCTTAAATTGTCAGGTAGATAAACGTAGAATTCGTGTTGGTGGCACCTACTCCTTGTAGTGGATATCCTTTCCGTACGGACCGTAAGTCACCAGCACAGGAAGCTTCGTACCCTCTTTCGTAGATTTCGGCCTATAGACGTTGACTCGCACAATGCCTTGCGAGCTTGTCTTCAGCGGGACTTCCGCATTCTCCTCGAAGATGTAGGGGAATGACGTCTCGTCAACTTTGTGCGCTTTCTTCACTTCTAGCTGCTCAGACATCGTGTCAGTCGCGTCAATGGTGTCAAAGGTGTGTGTAAACTTACTACTGGCACATTTCAGTATATATTAACGGTTGCGACGCGTATGGGTCCCGATCGCGCCGACGCGGCTGTGAATGACGAGGGGTCTTCTCCGGAAGGAATGTGGGGGACCTCCGCCCGAGATTGTGTAGTAACCAGACATCGAAAGCGTCGTACGAGGCGTCAAGATAATGGATGAACACGCATAGCCAAAGATTTGTTACAGTAGAGGCAAAGATACTCTCGTTGCTGGCTATAGAGTTTTATCCTATGAGATGGTAGTTTCAATCTTAGTTGTGGGCATTTACACGTTCGCCATGTGAACACCAATTGAAGAGAAAACAACGATGGCATGGTCAATTGAGACCGTGTTTGAGGACCTCGACTATTGTCATGATAGCGAATTTTCTTCAAGCTCTGACTGTGTCTAGTGAGAAGCAGGCACACCCTGCATAGTCCCATAATCCTCCTTCAAAATTTCCCCACCGATTTCCACCGGCTTGCTTTCCTGCAACACATACATCATCCTCGCCCAACTGTCCATGCTCAAGTTCCTCCACGCATGCATTGTGCCCCTCTGAATCGCAACATCACCACGCTTCAAGATCCGAGTCTCCCCGGAGTCAAGCACCAGCTCAACCTCGCCCTCGATCACTACGCCATAGTCGAGCGAGATTGTTCGGTGCATGGGCGACAGTGCACCGGGTTCCATGTCGACGAAGCGCAGGACCGTGCCTCCAGATGTTACGAGTCCGGGTGCCTTCTCGAGGAAGGGCTTGTAGACCTTCAGGTCCGCGTCGTTGTTCAGTTCGACTGGATGCCCTTTTGTGACGTAGGGGAGACCGAAGGCTGCGCTTGGTATTCTGTCCCATTTCAAGGTCTCGTCGACAGCGTCTGAGAAGACTGCCTGCTTAGTGGTAGGATCGTGGGTTGTGACATAGCGCTTCAAGCTGGGCAGCTTGTTCTCGAGTTCGGGTCTGGATGACATGGTTGCTAGTTTTCAAAGTCTGAAAGTGATGATGTTCTTCGCTGGTGGATTGTACCACTTTACAGGTTGCTTCGTGAAAACTGTTGGATGTGAATCTGCAGAATGTAAAGATCAAACCGTGGATCTCATGTTGATGACACCTCCCGATGTGGAGGGACGATCACCTTCAAAGGGTTCAGTCTCATCAACTGCCGACGCGTTACGAGCTCCTTCGTACTGCAGGGTCATAAGCCTGACAACTTCGCACTTCGGTGCTCAAGAGCTCCGTGACACGTATCGAACATGATAGGTGATAGTATCTCGTATGAGCTTGTGAGTTGCGCAAGATCGTTGAAGTTCACAATGGATAAGGAATGTACCTTATCGGGATTGGTTTTAGACCACTGCCCTTTGATGAAAGAGCGAGGGATCTCCAGAGATCATCTCACCGTTTTCAGACTGATGCTCAAGCCTCACGTCTCAGAATGCCACACAGCAGAGCCGCAGACCCTGGTGGGTGTTGCGAGGTCGGTGCATGACAATGCCGCCCACCGAAACCGATTCCGGGGTCATGTGCGGGGGCCCGATGTGGAGGGAGAATTATTTCGGAGACGCGATGCCTCGCGCATTAGCAAAAGTAGCTGGTACGAAGGAGATTGAGGGCCTTGAACGAGAGCACAGTTGCTTCCAAAGTTCGGGCAATATCACTAAAGTTTGATAAGAATAGTCACACAGTCCAGTTTTTACAGTAGTGAATCAGAAGCTTGAAGGCACAGATCACGATGGCCAACGCATACACCTCCCACTTCGGAATCAACAACATTCCCTATGGCATTGCAAGTTCAGCTAAGAGACCGCAACCACAAGCTGCAACAAGGATAGGCGACGATGTGATCTTTCTCGCAGAGCTTGCAACACACGAAACCTTCAAAGCCATGGAAACAGATCTGCCAGCTCTGTTCTCACAACCAACTCTCAACGCCTTCGCCTCTCAGTCATCTCAGACTCACAGCGCCGTACGCACCGCAATTCAAGATGCCTACAATGACAACCTCCACACACCATCCTCCGAGAACATCGCAGACGTGACACTCCACCTCCCTGTCTCCATCGGTGACTTCACCGACTACTCTGCCAGCGCAAACCACGTCCTTAACGCGGGTGAAGCCATAATGGGCACTCGCTCCTTCCCACCCGCATTCCACAAATACCCCGTTGGCTACGCCGGTCGCTGCTCCTCAATCTCCGTCTCCGGCACACCTATCACGCGCCCGCTGGGACAGTACATCGAGGACTACACCGCTAGTGAGAAGAACATTGTCTTCGGCGCCTCGCGCGCGCTGGACTACGAACTCGAAATCGGTGCGATTGTAGGCAGACCGGTGGAGCCGGGCACCTTTCTGCAAGCGAAGGATGCGGATCAGCATATTTTTGGGCTGGTGCTGGTGAACGACTGGTCTGCGAGGGATATCCAGGGGCTGGAGATGAATCCGCTGGGGCCGTTTAACGGGAAGAATTTCGGAACCTCGGTGTCTCCTTGGGTGATCACGCACGAGGCATTGAGGGCGCATGAGGTTCCTGCGCCGGAGCGGATGGGACCTGTTGCGTCGTTTATGGATGATAAGGGGGCGGTGAATTATGATATACAGCTTACTGGCGCGATTACACGGGGTAAGAAGACAACGACGACGTGTAAGGTCGGGTTTGAGACTATGTACTGGACGTTCAGGCACATGCTTGCTCATCACACGATTGGCGGGTGTGGACTGCGGACGGGCGATCTGATAGCGAGTGGAACTGTGAGCGGGGAGGAGGAGCATGAGCATGGGTGTCTGCTCGAGCTGACGAAGAACGGCAAGAAGGCTAGTAAGCTGAGTGATGGCAGTGAGTTGAGGTACCTGGCAGACGGAGATGAGGTGACTTACGAAGCCGTCATTGGTGATGGAAGTGCAGGTGTCGGGTTCGGAGCATGTGTTGGTGTTGTCAAGCCGGCAAGCAAGGTATAGAAAAGCAAGATGCTGGCGAAGCATGGTAATCACCATGTCGTGCTAGAAAATCGTTGTAGCCTATGTGCTTAAAGATCAGATCACGGAGGCCCGTGCAGCATACAATGGGCAATCGCGTCCGGTCGCACATGGCAAGCATACGGTTAAGAACCGTCGTCGCGTGACGCATGGCAATACTCATTTCATTTCGTCCACTCTCTTCTACCGGTGACGTGGTTAACGTCGATGCATCGAGGCTCACCAAGTGCTTGGAGCTTCTGCTCCTTTTTGTAGATCCCAAAATCGCGCGCTGCATATACGGACAACAGTCGTCCCCCCTCACCTATCTTTCTTCTATCATCTCAGACCGGCCAAGCGACGCTCCTGAACCTCGGACAGCGCCCGGCTGCCGCTCAAGAATGCAACAACACCAACAAGACCGGCGGCAGGCAGAGTCTGGAACAGATTCCAGCTCGTGTAGTAGAGAAAGAAAACACCCTCCATGGCGATGATCGAACCGTAGAAGAGGGCGTGCGAAACAGGAGCCGCACCGAGAGCCTTGCTAAGGTGGCTGACGTTGGCACCAAGAGTCGCCCAAAGGCCCAGCAGAATGGGAAGTGCGGCAGCAACGGCTGCGGCAAAGACAATGGTTATGATCTTGGGTGGTGACTTGGGGTCTTCGCGGAAGATGTGGTGGATCTCGGCTTCAGGAGCGTAGCGGAGCGGTGCCTCGGGGATAGCGAGGGGCACATTCGCACCGCGCGTTACGGTAAGATCAAAAACCTTGTGCTTGTAGGGGGTGGAAGAGCCGAATGCTCCAATGACGATTGAGGCGGGAATTGGCTTGGAGGCAGTAAGGAATTGGTGGGGTAGGTCCTTCTGCGTCTGCGAGTTGTTAATCGTGCCTGTGCAATTGGACGTGATACCCACCAAAGAGACCTTTCCCTTGCCACTGTCCTTGACACTGAGCACAAAAGACTCCTCCAGCCCACTTGTGGGGTCAGTCAAGGTAAGGAAAGCCTGGTGTGGTCGCTTCGCAGTCTTTCCGTCAACGGTTGTAAGGTCGAGCTTCAAGGAATCGGTTGCACCTAGTGACACCGTCTTCGCGAGGGGCGTTGTAGCGCTGAGTCTAAGAAGAGTCAGTTCCCAGCCTCAAGGGGTTTACGTACGTGGGCGAGCTCACTTGTCCTTGGAAGCTCCGCCTACACCAGCGCCTTTGCTGGCAATCGAAACGGTGGCATCTTCGAAGCTCCAAGCCGCAGCATATGCAATTGGCGCGCCCGAAAGCAAAAGCGAAGACACGAGACCGAAAGAAAACTTCATGATTGACGTATGCAAAAGAGTGAACGCGGAGCTCTGAGTGATGCCAGAGGACAGCTTACGTCTCCCAAGCTCGCACTAGCCGCCAAGTCGGGGATTTGTCGGTCCACGGGTCCGCCGCAACTTCCTTCCCATCACTTCCGTCACGCACCTCTTCTCGCAAAACCTCACACCAATTCAGAGCTGATACGAGGATGGCTGCTACGAACATTACAAGTTTCGTTGTTTCTCCAATCGGCCCGCCTTTGGTTAATCTGAAAGCTCTATTGGATTGGTGTTCATCAGTGCAGCACGGCTTGTTGCATCTCCAGGATGGACGACAGACAACACTTGAATGCCAGCTTAGCTCAGACTCATAGGCGTTGCTGCTAATCGTCTTCACGGCTAATCTTTGTCTCATGGGGCACGAGGCGGGAGATGACCGCCCCGAAGATTGCTCTTTCACCCGCAAGGTCACGTAGAGCAGGTTCCTCTCAACGTATCGCATGAAATACCTTGAAGGTATTACCACGTAACGAGGGCTGGTGAGAGAGAAACACAACCATGCGCAGCTCACTGCTCTCACTCTCCCTCCCGCTTTCGGGTTGTCATAAGCTTCCCTTCCTTGAACTACTCTCCAAACTTTACCACCCTACCAACTGGTCATACTACACTCGCATATCACGAACCATCAGTTACTCGTCCTCTCCTTTCTCGAGCCCTTGAGCCCTTGTTTCCATCATGCACCAACTCATCTCTCATTTCGGCCTGAAGTTCTATCTCTTCGATCTTCAAGGCGTCCTCACATACGAGCTCACTAAGGACGGCAGATCCGCGAAGACATATGAGATCTCAGAGACCGACGTCAAATTTGCAAGTAGCAGCGAGGACAGTATCATTGACAACCTCCAGCCTGCAAAGGCAGGCCTCGATATCAGTGCTGTGGGCATTCAACTGCACCTTCTCAGGAACGATGGGCTGTTACGTATGTGGTTCGAAGGAAGGGAGGGATGTACAGCAGATTGGACTTTCGATGGCTTGAAGGCGACGACCAATGGAAGGATGACCGCGTCAGCCGGTGCTCAGACGTGCGTCGACCTCGATAAGTGCATTCTCTGCGGCATCAAGGAAACAAAGCGGAGCGACATGCGAAACTGTGCGTCCCAGACCGAAGTAGTGACCGTACAGAGCGTGTCTTTCAGCGCCGACGCTGCACAGCAGACGACAAAAGAGTCAAGATGGCTTGACAACCTCAGTCCAAGAGCAACGCCAGCGCCCAGAACAAGCATGAAGGCAGCACTCGCGACCATGCGAAATGGCACCAGTCAAAAAGAGAGCACCAAAGAAGTAGCCATCAGATCGAAGCGCAGAGCGTTGTCACCACCACACAGTGATGTGCCGCTGCACAAGCGGGCCAAAAGCAGGCATGACTCGAAGCCATGGCCGCGAGTTATATACATGGACTGCTACCGCACGTACCCGAACAGCCATGGCGCCGGGCTACTTGTCATCGACATCGAAAAGGCTACCGTGACATATGAGGATCACTACAAAACCAAAGTCGCCAACCACACGGAGCAAAGGCAGATACATCTCGACGACGAGCATAGTAAGCTAGAAGGTGTTCTTACGGTGTTGCTTTACTGATGTAACTAGTCGTGACGAAGTACGTCTGGAAAAAACCCAGCCACCACTGGAGGGGTGACGTGAGGCAAGCCACTCATACTCTCAAAATTAGCCGCTTGATCAGGAGTGGCGGCTTATCGCCGCTGATGAAGCTAGATGTTGGGTCGCCTGAGTGGAAGATCTGGTACCACAACGCGCATGTTCCTGGCAGCAAGCACTACATCAACGATCCTGAAATCGTCGTCGATGCCATCATACACTGCATCGACCGCACCTCTGGACGTCAAGCCGTCCACAATCCCGAGGCAGACCACACGCGGGATGGTGCGAACTCGGAATCCGCATGGCAGCTGCATCGACGGGATTGGAAGGCGAAGTACAAGGTCTTTGAGCCTAACAAAACAGCGTCTACAATATCCTGAAGGGGTGCCGTTGGACAGGCAACAAACTTCAACACTGGGAGCTAGAGCAAGATGCCGTAACGGGCACAAGCACATTGCCGAGGGGAAGTTCAGAAATCCTAATCGGGGCTTGGCGTCTGCAAAAATACGCTTGGGACAATGAGGGTAGGGCTGAATAGATTCTATCGGCGTCTTGACCGGTTCATCGTTGGTTTTGGAGCATGGTGTGGATGGGCGCGATCTTTGGAGTATCCTATATTCTTGACCAAATTCGTGTATCGAGGTATCCCTGCTCCGTGCGCCCAACCCAACACCCTGAAAGCTCACGTAATGACAGCGCCAGCTCACGCTGGAGCCGGCGCGGCTCCGTTCTCCCCTCCCCCACCGCCCGTCAAACTCGCCATAAACTCCTGGTACCTAAACACCTCGCCCCTACCTAGCCCCTTCCCACCCTTGCCAAACGCCCTCCTCCCACTGAACCCCTCAACGACCATATCAATCTCCCTCTCCGTTAGCCGGTGCTCTCCTGCATCCGGCGCAGTATGCAATAACGCATCCTTCAACTCGGCAAGGTCGATCTGTCCATCATCCCCATCATCGAACGCTTCGAACGCTGCACTGAGCTCATTGGGCCGCGAGAGCCCGCCGAGCAGATCGGAGAGTGTGTTGAGGTATGTAGCGAGGTTTATGGATTGCGCGCCATTGAAGTAGGTAGCGAGTGTGGAGGGCGTGGCAGAGAGACCGAGCTGGGAGAGCATGTCTGCGACGTCGGCGGCGTTGACGTGGCCGTCGTCGTCGCGGTCCATGACGCTGAAGGATTCGCGCATGCTGTGGAGGAGCGGTGGAGGAAGTTTGGAGAGTGCGTCGTTTGTGGTTTGGCGGATCATGGGTGGTCGGGCGGGCGGGCGTTGCACTGGTTTCGACTCGACGAGGACAGGCTTCGAGGGAGAGATGGCCGTCTTGATGGCTTTTTCCGCGCGCTTCTCCATGGTCATCTCGACCGCTTCTTCGACGACCGGCGTGGTGCTGTCTCGAGAGAGCAGAGGAGGTGTGCTTGATCTTTCTCTACCGCCGTCGAACTTTGCAGCGAGTGATGCCGTGCTGAGTGGCCGTACGGTAGCGTTTGTGGAGCTGGACATATTGCGTGCGTACTCTGGTCGTTCTGATCGGTCGCGAGACGGTGAGAGCAGCTGTGGCCCCGGAGACAGCGGCTCTCTCGAAGGCGACCGCAGTTCTCTCGACGGCGAACGAAGCTGTGAGGGCGAGCCAGGCGGCTCCCCTGCACTTGCTGCGCCTCCCGTCTTCAGCCATGGCGGCGCATTCTGGGAGGCATTGCTGGCCGTGGCCTGGCGGAGGGATGCTGGCGACAAGGCACCTGGTGTCTCTTTCGGCTTCAGCGGCGAGCTTGTTGGTGTTGAAGGACGCGCTGTAGAGGGAGAGCCCTGTCTGATGGAGCCCGGCCGGCCGAAGGGCGACTGACGCGATCCACGCGCGCTGTTGAAGAAGAGGGGTGACGGCTTCGCGTCTGTTGGCGCCGACTGCAGCGTGTTAGTCTACCACGGCGGAAGTAGGGAGCCGGCCGCCTGCATACCATGATGTTGTGTCTCTGGTGGTTGCACTCACACTGGCGGTGGATTGCTCGATTGGGCGACGATGCAGCGTGTTTAGTCCGTGTTGACGTTCGCGGCCCTCCCCAGCAACCATGATGCCAAGTCGCTCATCCCTGCACATCGATAAGCCTTACAGCTCAGGGTCCACTCCATATCCACAGAGCACCCCCCCCCCCCCCGGAGCGCGTCGTGTAACATGTAAAGGAAGGCCGATTGCGCTCAACGCTCCTTTCCGCTGCCAGTGCTTCAGCTGGTGAACTGTGGACTGCCTGATCATCCGCAAGTCAAGCCGCGACCCGACTCCGGAACGCTACCCCTGTGTGGGGCCCCTAGCGCGACATACGGCAGATCCACGCCATGCGTGCAACGGTGGGATCGTGGAGAAGATGGAAACACTCATGGCTGAAGTGATCGCGCAAAGACCCGCCGGGCTCTCCAGCTCTTCTGCCCAGCCAGGCGGCCTGCAGCGCCAGCCCTCGTTTTCTTCATTCCCGCCCTCGCGCTCGCCCTCGGTCTCGGTGCGCAATGATCCCAGGAACGCGCGCTCCCCGCAGCCGCCCATGCTCCCTGAGGCAGACGACCTCGAGGAATCGGCCCCCTCGTCGCTCACCTCGGCGCAGTCCCACCAGGTCGGCGCCGGTGTGGGCAGGCTGCGCTCGCAGTATCCCGCCGACGCGGTCGAGCGCCATGTCGAGTACATCCTGGTCGCATCGTTCGACATTGACCGCGGGTCGGTCATGGAGAACCAGTACCCCGCCGCCATCAGCGGAGACGAGACAACGCTGGCCGAGCTCATGCTGCCGGACCAGGTGCATTCGCGTGCTCAGGACTGGACCATCTTCTTCCTTCACAAGGACACCACCACAGAAGAGGAGGAGAAGGAGGCGCGGAGAGAGCGCAGACGGAAGCGCAGACGGCGAAAAGAGGAGCAAGAGGGGCAAGAGGGGAAAGAGGGGCAAGAGGGGCAAGAGGATGGCGAGGCTGATGCTGACGAAGAGGGTGAGGACGGCGATGATGAGGACGGCGATGATGATGGCGACGACGACACAGAGGCCACCAACGAGGAACAGGACCCTGATGGCCCGCCGCTCGTCTATGTCTTGAACTTGGTCAACACCAAGCAGGACAATACCGTCAAGCGGGGAGCTGTCGTCAAAGCCATGGCTATCTGCACTCGACACTCGTTCCTACACATCTACAAGCCGCTACTTTTGTTAGCGCTCGAGGAGTACTTTCGACACCCGGTCATCGAGACGCTTGCCTCGCTCTACAACGCGCTCAATACCATGGACCTGTCGTTGTTGCCCAAGCTGTCCTCCCTGGAGAGCTTTGTGCTGCATGCCGGTGACGCAAAAGACATGTTCATCGAGAAGTTCGAGCAGATGATACGGCAGCGCAAGGCAGCTGATGCCGAGAGCGCCTCCCTGTCATCCACAGACCCGCAGCCAAAGAGGATCGCGTACATTCTTCCACGAGACACACACGAGTTCGAGTCGAAGATCAACTACAACGGCATCCCTGTGCCTGTCAAAGTACCATCTGCCCTCAGCCCTGAGACGGTGGGCGACTTCTCCCTCATCAAGCTCATCCAGACCTTCTCCACACCCCACTCGACTCAACCTCAGCCGTTCGCTCTACACCCACATCTCACGACAAGCGGCGCATATACACATCCCATCATCGTCCTTGTCAACGCGCTCCTGACACAGAAGCGCATCATCTTCATCGGCCACAACCGGCCATCAAGCGAAGTCGCCGAAGCTGTCCTTGCAGCATGTGCGCTCGCATCTGGCGGTGTCTTGCGAGGCTTTGTCCGCCACGCCTTCCCATATACCGACCTGACCAAAGTCGACGACCTCCTCAAAGTCCCCGGCTTCATCGCCGGTGTCACCAACCCTACCTTCTCCTTCAAACCAGAGTGGTGGGACGTTCTATGCGACCTCCCCACCGGCCGCATGAAGATCAGCAACCGCATCGAAGCAGCCTCGCCAACCGACGGATCTCTCTACTTCCAGCAACACGGCATACCCGTCAGCGGTGCAGGCAGCGCAATGAGCTCTGACAAGCAAGGCGGCGTAGACACGACTGGCGATAACCAGTTTATGGAAAGCATGCTCCAAGCCATAGCGAATCGCCACGGCGAAAACGCTATACGAGCGAAATGGCGCTCCTGGGTTCTCAAGTTCACCCGCATTACTGCGGCGTTCGAAGAGACCGTCTACGGCGCTTCAGCTTTGTACATTGGCTCACACGAGACTGACGCCGGTGCATATGGTGTATCTGGTCACGGCTACGTATGGCCGGATGAACACTCCCGGCTTCGCGAACTCGCTGCCAACGTACATCGCATAGAAGGGTGGCGCAGCACAAGAAGTTATTACAGTTGCGTCCAGGATCTTGCGAGGCACTGGAATAAGAGACCAGTGCGCGGTATCGACCTACACCATCAACACGATAAGTTGAGATGCTTGAAGCTCACGCATGATCAGTCTGCGGCTATCTACCTTGCGCTTGCGCGGTGTGTTGAGGAAGCTGGATCGCCCAATGCCAGTGCGTCGGGGCCTGAAGCTGATCTTCCGAATGCTAAGCAGCACCTTACACTCGCCAATGATCCTGAGAGGCGGCCGGGGGAAAAGTTGCAGTATGATACCATCTTGCAGTTGCTGTGCGTTATACCAGAGAGCAATACTGGCCTTTTCTATCTTAGCCTGGGGTTGTTCCATCCGAGGCAGGATGTCAGGAGGGCGGTGGTCAAATTGTTGGAGAGAATCATGGAACATCCGGCTGGAAGGTACTTTTGGAGCAGTCTCGGGCGGTTTGCTAAGTTGGCGTTCTTCAGGGTGAAGAGAGAGGAAGGCGGACCCCCTAAGTAGACCTGACCTAGATGATGAGGCAAGGCTGAACGTGGAGGGATCCATGACACTTATGAGCCACCACGCGGATGGGGCAAGGCTGTAACGCAACCTGTGAAGAATCAATAGCCCGCAAAGCACTCGCACCTCAGCCTCTGGTAGGCACGAAACTAGCTGCCTCATCTGATGTGATTCTCGGGCTCCTTCCTATGCGCCTGCCGCTGCTCGGCTCAGCCGCAGTTTTAGCGCAGCCCTCAGCAGCCACGAGGCTGGACTTCCTGTCTTCTGCCTCGGGATCCGCTGGTGTTTCTCTTTCGTGTATCTGTCCTTACCAGTAACAGTCTCTGCCCGACCCTCTAAAACATGCGAGCCTATGTACAATAGGTTCGCATGCGTCTCCAGGCGTTAGCGTCATATGGTCTTTGTATCGATGAGCACTATAATTATAGCTGATAAAGAAGACGCAAAAGCCAGAGTGGAGAAGGCTGACGCTGAGGTCGAACGGTTGAGTTAGCTTCCAGAGACTCTAGGACCAGCAGACAAGGCCGGTGATGATGACGACGCAACTACTTTGCAAGGCTCATTTCATGATGCCATGAGCGACGGGTCGGAAACTGGAAGTGGTTCCCGTGAACGCCATGCTGATCAAGAACTCGTAGGTCATTTCCTCGGCAGAGGTGCCATGGGCGATGTGTACAAAACAAGCGTACATGGTCACACCATTGCTTGGAAGAGGATCGTGTTCAGGCGCAAGATTCCATTACATGAGAGAAAAGAGATTAAGACACTTGAAAGGCTGAGGCATGTCCATATGATCCAATTCGTTGGAATATACACACACAGCCAGCATTGGGCATTCTCCTCTATCCGGTGGCGGTTTGCAACCTCCATACCTTCTTCGAAGACGTCGAGGCGCACTGGACAACTGGCGCCGATGAAGCCCAGAAAATCGACTCACACGTCTCGACTACTTTACCGCTTCTCAATCGCGATGTAAAGCCTCACCGGTGTGCTCCCAGATAGGTTGCCTCGTCTCCGCAGTCCAGTACCTGCACGCTCAAAAAATACGCCACAAAGACCTTAAGCATTTGAACATACTATTGTCCTCAAAACGGCTGTATCTGAGCAACTTTGGGAGTGCCACAGACTTTTCCCTGCTGTCAGAGAGCGCTACGGACAATGAACATGGAACGCTGCGTTACTATGCACCAGAGATGAGTTGCAACTTCCGAGGCACAGGACCCCCGCGTTGACCATTGTGCTCGTAAGGTTGCTGAATGGAAGGTAAATGGACAAGCTGCAGATACATTCTCCCTGGGATGTGTATCACTCGAGATACTAACCATACACTATGACGGCACACGTCGACGTTTGAGGACCAGCTGGTCTAAACGAGATCCTGCTTTCCACTCGAACCTGGACAATCTCGAATCGTGGCTCCCATGATTGGACGACCTCTTCAGGGACGTTCGAGCCATGCTTTTTAGAGAACCAGATAAGCGTCCGGTAGCACAAGCTCTTCTATCATGTGTCAGTCTCTGCGACAGGATGATAGAAAATAAGAAGCATTCTATATTTGGCGACTGTTGTAAAACTTCATAAGTCGCCACATCTTATTATACAGTGATACTTCAAGCGAAGGAACTGGAGCTTTAAAGGTTTGATGAAGACAAATAGCGACAAAGTCCAATATGCTGCAAGTCAGTTATACGTACCATATCAGCGCTCCTGATCAGATAATGTTCGCCTGTGGTCCGTTGCAGTGTTTGCCAGCGGTCCGCTGCACTGATTGTCCAGTTCATTCGGTTAGTGCAGTTTGCCTCCCCATCCTACCACTGCTATTCCTTTCCACGATATAGTCCCGATCGATCCTTGCCATAGCTCCACAGGTCAATCAAATCATCTCAACCCTTCCACAGATACCAGCGACAACTTGAAGAAGCGGGGATTGCTCTTAACAGTTTGAAGGAAAGTCCTTCAATAACATATGGAAACTTGTTCAAGTTGAAGGAGAGGCGAAAAGGACAAGGGTACCGTGTCCGTGCGCGTAATGCGCGGATTCGCGTAATGCGCCAAACCACCTTTTTGTACCCATACTTCACTGTACAATTACTCAACGCCACAATGACTATGAAATCTGCCTTTGAAGAGATAGACTCTATGATACCATGCGATAAGATCCCGTGGACAGCGCTGGCTAAAAAACATAAGGTTGTGCGCTCAACCCTGTCTCGAAAATATCGACACGAGACGCGATCGCGTGAAGAGAAGGCGATTGCACAACAAAAGCTCACTCCACAACAGGAGGACGAGCTTGTCAAGTATATAGAAGAGCTTACAGCTCGCCGTCTACCTCCTACAAGGGAAATGATAGCAAATTTCGCGTTGTCAATAGCCACAGAGCCAGTCAGCGAGAGCTGGGTTACTGTCATCCTGACATGGCTTGCAGCCAACAACAACCCTACCAGTCTTTATATACTTGTGTCAGCACCCATTTGTCAGCACCCATTTGTCAGCACCCATTTGTCAGCTCCCATTTGTCAGCTCCCATTTGTCAGCTCCCATTTGTCAGCACCCATTTGTCAGC
>NW_022985363.1:1058610-1084522 GCF_010093625.1 Macroventuria anomochaeta
CTGAGGCACGCCAATAAGCTGTACAAGGAGAAGATTGCACAGGAGAGGCGTGAGCAGAAGTTGAGGGAGAAGGAAGAGCGTGAGCAGCGGAAGGCTGAGAAGGCTCAGGAGGTTGCCGAATGCAAGGCCGAAAAAGAGCGTCAACAGAGGGAGCGCAACACCAAAAAACCTATACAATTGTCCCAAAGAGGCAAGCGCAAGGCCTCAGAGGTTGCAGCACCCAGGAAGAAGCAGAATTGTGGTAGTGCAGCTGCCCGTAGTCGTGCTGCTGCCGCGCCTCGCTCCCCATCCCCTCCGGCAAAATACAACAGCCGCGGCCGCCCAATCAGAGTGCCACAAAAGTTTGAGTGAGGAACTTGTTCATATAGGTCTATAGACTACTCCACCAGAAAATCTCATGATAATAACCATTGTGTGTGGCTCTACAGCCTCATTTTTGGTGGACCTATTTTGGTGGTTCGGCGCATTACGCGAATCCGCGCATTACGCGCACGGACACGGTAAGTGACCGACCGCCGAACCAAAGCAGGATTGACACATGAGTTCGCGCAAACCCTTCTAAAGACACAAGTCTAGACATTTGAAGCCTCAGGACAAGAATACTCGAGCATTCCAAGGTCGTCAAGGATTTGCAAGAACGATATCAAGAATTACAGGATATTCTGCAGTCAGCAGACCTCGTTCGAGATTATGAACAGAAAGGCAAGCTGTTCCTTTGGCAGAGCAATGAACGGCGATACTGACAGCTCTCACAGAGCAAGGAAATCGAACAAACCCAAGTGATTTGCAGCAAGGCTCCCGACAGACTGATGATGGTCAGCCATCGACTCGTCCATATGAGGATGTGTTGCAATCGTGGTCTAGCTCCTCACGCCGCGACTTCGGCGACTCCAGCGAATCTCTCTGTTCCGCGAGAGCCGCTTCAGGACTTCCGCTGCTACCTTTTGAAACAATCACCCTACCGAGGCGTCCCTTTAACTTGTTGATCCCTCCTCCTCCTCCTCCTCCTCCTCCTCCACCACCACCGAAACTTCCGGGACTGCATGCACACTCTATGCCAGCACCCTCTCCTATATAATCTGCTGGCTATTGGACAACTAAAGAGCCACTAGTTGAACGAAATACAGGCAAACCTTCGCTGGTCACTAAATTCGGAGCCGCCATTATGAGGAATAATTGAGAATGATGGCTACATGTCATCGATGTCGGCTCCTACATGAAGCCCAGATGTCATTTCAACGGCTAAACATCCACTCATACTGTTCCTGTATAATGGTTATCAAAATGTACGAACCCCCCCCCCCCCCTCTGAACTTAGAACAGTGATGCAATCAGTACATCTGCACCATGATATAGTCGTGCGGACAAGTTTGTGAGTAGCTATTACCAACTTTGATGCCCTGCATGATGTCTACCAAGCTGTCACAACTGTCAGCCAGACAATCAACAGCCACTTGGAAGCCTTCGCTTCTGTATGATGTAGAGGACTTCAGTAGCGAGCCAGATCCAGCGGGTTCAATACACTTTGGCAAGCCTGTATTTAGTACGTCGGAGATAAGTTTCAAACAGAAATCACCATACAGCGGATGAACACGGGAAAAAGGCTGTGGTAGGAACCTTTATGGGCATTGGAGGACTGACAGCGTTATTAGATGGGCCGGGAGGAGTTTGATGCTGAAGGACCAATGTCATTGTGTCTTTGCAGTACAAGATTGGTAAAAGGGCTCCAAGACACGGAAAGACATGAGGGTCACGAACTCTTACTGAACGTAGACAAATTCCAACGCAATATCGAATGTTTGCTGCCTGAGTGTCTAACGGTCTATCGCCGACGTTCACACTCGATAGCTTGACTTCGACGGCCTAGTGAAGCAGAGAACCTCGTTACATCCACCCAGCCTTGATACTTGCAGGCCGTGTCCATTTGCGGGTGTGATTGGCTGGCTCATACATCGCTCCTGCAGGCTTCAAGGTTGACCCAGCTGTTGGCTCAGTGCGCGCCTTTGAGATGGAGCCGGCTGGGCGTGCAGCAGATATCTTCTTGCTCGGCTGTGTGCTTCTCAAGATATCAGTCTTCCATCATGAAGGCACACTCAAGCGCTTCAAGCATGACCGATCGATAGGCAACTACCCATACCACCTCAACCTGGATAAGCTTGATCCTTAGCTTCCTTGGTCGATGATTGTAAGCCCTAGGAGATATCAACATATCCGAGAAGCGCGATTGATGCTTTCAGAAAAAAATCCTTTTCCAGATGAATCTGTGCGATCAAATGATGGAGGGTGTGAAACAGTCAATATCTAGTGACTGTTGCTGTACATCGTACATAACGAAGCAGCAACACCAGAGGAGATACAAGATCTTCGGCGAGCCTTAAAAGAGAGTGAAATGCGTGCATTTGAACATCATACTGGCTTGCAGAACGCTATCATCACGGTCGAAGCAATGAAGGCCCGAAAGCGAGAGCTTGTAGTCAGTCAACGTTTATTGAAAGTACGGTAAAAGCTAACCCAACACAGAATTTACTCAGACAATCGAAAACAGAAACGATTGATCTTCGCAGAGTTATTGATGTATTGTAGAGGTGTCTTGCCGATTGAATGCCCAGAGTAACAAAGCTCGCAATAAGATGCAACTGGTGCAGTCGAGGCAGAACACTATATGTCAAGCGGAAAAGGCAGAGCTGCTTTTGCTTAAAGAACGAATAGAGGGTTTTGATACCGCCCTGAGCATAGCACACGATCGCGAGTTCGAGGAGCATTTGGGCAGAACAAATGACGCGATGTACGAGAATCACTACCTGGGTGGAACGATGAGATGGTTCGAAGCCAGATGTCAAGATACCCCAAATGATCAGAGCGAGCCGAGGAATCGCACTTTTCGATTCGACCCTAACTCCATGGGACGATTTATGGAGTAAGGAGGCCATGTGTGCCACATGTTTTGGTGCAGTACTCTTGCTTGTTCCAACAAGCGCTTTCTACCCTTGGCTGCACATTAGATACGTCATATAAACAGACCCTGCTGATGGCCTGATGAGAGGCAGATCACAGGACAATAACAACACAATATACTGATTTTACTGCTTTACGCGGTTCCCCCCTGACTTACTGTCCTGAGCAGTTACGCCTTCATTTATTGCATCTACTGCAACACTCCACCAAGATCCATAGCAACAAGCAATATGCTCCTACCAGTACCGACCGAGAGTTTAGAAGACCAAAAAAAATCTCAATGCTTCTGACCCTGGTCTGACACCGAAGCGCAAGCAGTATAACGCCGACGAAGACTTGCTCATCTCCGCGAAGCTTCTAGTCCTCCGCCAGATTCGACACTTGAGTCGCGTTCGCTCACCGAACGCATCAAAGAAATTCTCACATAAGACAAGCTGTTCGAACAACAACATTCCCATGTACTGAAGTCCTCGTCAGATACCCTCGAGATTTCTCTAGAGAGGCGACACACACTCACCATGCGTCTCATGTCATAACAAGAAGACCAAGGTGCATGAAGACAGGACAATGACTTGACAGCTCTACGTGTGGCAGACTTCTTTTGTCAGGTTATGCAGCTGTAAGATGTTTATTGCATAACCACCATATTCGTCTATAGTTGTCGTTTCGTCCTTGTCCCTTTTTTTGTGCATTGATTGATTGGTTTAACGTCCTATCTGAGTCTAAGACTATGGAAGACGATTCGTTGTGCATTAACAGCATGTCATTACCGGAGGTTGTAAATATCAATCGAAAGATGTGTCAGTGGTTGTATCGTTTACGGCGACTGTGCTTGCCGATGAACACGTACAATGCACAATGGATTTTTTGCATAGCTTGCCGCCTGTATGTCCTGTAGAGGAGCCCATGGGATGATTCATTAAGTTATCTACAAGTGTCGAAAAGTCGGGGTATGTGGTATCTCATCGCGTATATAGTCGTCAACGCTTACTTCCCTAACATCATGCATATCCATGCAAATCTTATATCCATGTGTCCAATCTGCCATACCAGGTATCTCAAAGTGAAATATGTCCAAGGAAATTCATTATCTTATACACATCCGTTGCCAGCGTTGGCAGTCTCCTCATTCGACGCCGTATGCAACGCTTGATAGCACCTTAGACGTAGCTGCGACGGCTGTGGCTGTGACGCGAGTGGGAGGTGCGTGGGCTGCGGGAGTGGTGGCCGTGACGGGAGCGGTGAACTTCGCGCTTAACGACCACGCGGTCACGGCTGTCGCGGTGATGACGGGCGACGAGGAGTGCCAATAGGCAGGTGATGAAGAAAAAAATGCAGTTCCTAGGTGTTTATCAATTATGCATTCCATTGCAACGATCAAGCAAACTTACATGATGCCGAACGCAAACGAGGCCTTGAGCATAGCGCATTGTCGGTCGATGTTCAGGCTGTAGCGGTTGCCAGAAATGTTAAAAAGCCCCAGGTCAGCACTGTAGGAGCCGTTTGAAGACCAGTTGGAGCAGTCCGCATCGGTGATACCTCGCAGACAATAGACACCGCCAATGAAAGCGCCGACGAAGAGAAGGTCGATAAAAGCAACGAATTTGGCGGAGTGTCGTGCGCGAGAGTACAGGAATAACGTCCCCATCGCCCATGCTGCTCCTAGTACTGAGACTATGAAGAGCACCAGGATCGATCGCGGCGTAAGCAGGTTGCGGTCATCGTACCACGAGACGAACCAAGCGAGCATGCCCAGCGTGGGAATCAGCGTGACGATCTGGAAGATGCGCCAGAAAACGAATGAAAGCCCGGAAATCGACATTTTGGCGGTTCCTCGCTGCTCGCTGTCGCTGCTCGAAGCCGAGTCGTGCAGAATAATGGCGTTGTTATAGTCTTTGTTGTGGATCGCGAATAGTCGTTGTAGTGCTGTGTAAGACCCAAAGCAGCTGCGATGCTCCAAGAGGAAGTGCGACGCTTCAAGAGAAGGTGGAAGACGGCTGCGCGCAGAAGAACGTGGGACAGCGCAAGTTTTTAAGGCAGCGTCCAGGATGCAGCTTGTTAGAGCGTGCAGTCGCGAGTAACAACGCAGCAGTGCAGGAACGACTCGTGATGAAAAGCAGCGTGACGTATGGGTCGGCTGTCAGGAGCTTTTACATGATAGTCAGCGAATGCGGGGAGGTTGGTGTTAGCCTTCGAGCAGCCACACCCCAGCCTCCTGCCCTCTACACCTGTTTTTTGCATCGTCAGTGTACGAATCGACGACATGGGCCAAGGACTTCAGTCGTTGCGACATTGGACGAAAATTGCGCCGTTCAATTTCGGTGCAGGTTCTGTGGCCGTGGATGCCTCCCTACCACGACATCCTTGTTGATGAAGCTGCCTTGGTCGAACCGGTCCTTTCAAACTTCTTCGACTTACTAACAACAACAACAACAACAACACCAACAACGTCTACGTCAACATGTTCTTCATCGCGCGACACTTCCAAAAGCGACATTATCTGGCAGCTTTATGTAGTGAAGCTGAAATGATGAACTCCGCGCAGAGGGCTTCTGTCGATCAGCACTGACCAGCTGACGCTGTTGGTTCCAGCCTCCTAAGACCTGTAAAACACATGCGGCACAGGCACGAGCTGCACCGCCGTTCTTCCATCAATGAACCGAACATCTCATCTCGTCTGCAGGGTGATGGGATTGCTGACGCCCAGGATCACACGATTCGGCCATCCCTTATCACCGCTTGGACTTCTCTGCCATCCTCTTCTGGGCAGCTTGCTTCTCCGGATTTTCAAACCTGACACTCACGTTCTCAGTGTTGCACTGCATCGATCTCGCCGAGGGCATGATCTCCTGGTGGAGGAAGATCTATCATTCGCTTGGTCAAAAAGAAAACAAAACGGTAAGAAAGCGGTGGACGAGCTGGTTCCTTATCAGCAACACCGTAGACACGGTCCACCATACCCCGTTTGGGACGTTTTGATCTCCACACAACCTGACGGGCGGGACCTCCGGACCAGGGTCTTCGAGAACGAGAACCTATATGGATTCGAGAGTTTACGGCTGTGGTGTATCGGGCGCTCTGTCTTTTTCCATCCCCTGAGTTTCCGTTTCTGCATGTGTATACTTCCTTTCTTCTTTTTTTCTCTATTCTTCGATTCGTAAACGTCCTTCTCGAACCCATTCGTACGCTCACTTGCTCGACCTTCCGTTTGCAGCAGCCTCAATCGCATCATGTACAGCTAGGCCAAAATACAGCAGTCCGAGCCTCCGGCGACCCCTCACCAAGTTTGTGCTTATTGCCTGTACCACTGTACCTCATGCATTGACCAATTCGCTCTGGTCAAATCAACAAGATTCAACCTTGATCGCTAGGATCGACCTGTACCGAACCCAGCCTGCACGCTTGCCAAGCGCATTTGCATTGGCCAACCTTGGAGTAGAAGATGTCGGCAAGAGGAGCTCGCAGTCGGAAAGTCCAGCAGAAAGATATTCAGAAGAAAGAAAAGAAAGTCGCAGTACAGGGAAAAGCTCCAGAGATACACGATACCTTTGCCGACTGGCGAGCTACGCCGAGTAGCAACGGATCCCGAAATACTGGACTCTCCCGGTCCGTTAGCAACCTAAGTCATGGAACTTCGCACAGCAGTGGGACAAACGGCAGTGGCAACCGACAATATCTGAACACTGTCTACTCATACGAATCATCAAGTCATGGCAGGACGCCAAAGAGCTCTGCAAGCGGCGCAGCTTCGGTCTCAGACCACTCAGCCAAAGGCAAAGAGAAGACGAAGTTCCAGGCAAACGGGAAAGAAACGAAGGCGCCTCGAGGGCGAGGCGGAGGAGTTCCAATCAAAATGACAATCGTGCCATCACCTGCGCCTCCGCCGTCTCGAACCGAGTCACCTGCTCCACATCTTCCAAGCCACAGAAAGCTTTGGCTGGACTTCAAGATCTGGGACGGTAGCAAAGAAGAGATGCGCCCCTACGGTGGCTTTGCCTTCGTGAGTCGACATGACGTCTCTGTTCGGGGGCTTATCTGACGCGATATAGGATGAAGATATGCACAATGGTAGCGTGTTGATCTACTTCAAGGAGGAGCAACTGGACGAGGATCATCCGGTGCCTTCAATACGCGCCGAACTGGATGTCCTTCAGGGCTCAGGGTCAAGTTGGTTGACTAATGCGCTTATGATGGGCCGTCTCGACGAAGACGAGGATGACTGGGCATTAACAGCCGCTGATGAGTTCATGATGCCATCACAGCAGTACGCGCACGAAGCGAGGATGCTTGGTCCAACTGCACTCAGTGGGATGTCACCGCCGCCGCTAGACATAGACCGTGTTTCTTCGAGAGCAGCGTCCAGAGATACCTCTCGAACTCCGCAAAATCAGGCAATCGGCAGGGAGCGCTCACCATCGTCAACCCTCCTTCGGCAAAACAATCAACGCAACCCTACACATGAAATCTGGTTCACAGCCCCATCAGAGCTCAGGACCGTACAAGCACAACGACTACATCACGTCGCCATTAGAAACTTCCTTGCAATTCTACATGGCAAGCCAATCGTAGGTGCTGACGCGTTCGACATGCTCAGCACCCTCCAAATGCAGATACAAGTCATGTACGATCTTGACACCGGCAACCAATCACCTACCACACCGGCAGAGCGCAGTGTGCAAATGATCACCAACTATCTAGGAAAGTACGAGATCGACAATGTGCGCAATGATATCAAGCATGCATTGGCACTTCTGGCATGGGCGGAACAGGATAGTGTGAGATGGTGGCAGGGGTATCTGGAATGCTTCACACACCTTGCCGGATCAATAACACCACAGATTGAAGAAACCTCGGAATTCAAGCGGCTTTCGATCGTGACAAGACGGAACCTTGGAATCGCTGCAAAGACTTTACAACTCCGGGTCATGGAAGCGGAGGAGAAATTGGCCAATTTCGACTTTGCTGATCTATGGAACGACAATCCGAAGCTCATAAATGGTCCTGTTCACCAAAGCTATCAAGCTTTCCGGCAGTTCCTGGTCAACCATTATGGACACATCTACGGCACCTGGCCGCCGCCTTCACAAAGTACCTGGCTCAATCGCAAGACCGTCCTCGCAATGCAGAACGACTTTGGGTCTCTATACGACTACCTCGTGAACCGCGACGTGTACTGGAACCCACGAGAAGAGCGCGCAAGCAGGAAGTGGGAGATGCAACATCGGAAGACCGATGAGTTTGAAGCAGATCTGCCGGAGCTTGGTATGACCGACATGCTTGTGATGTATGACGCAAAAGCTGGATACGCACACATACCGCATCCTTATCCGTTACTGCCACGAGAAGTCTCGAAGTCTGCGAAGGAGAAAGAGAGGAAACGCTTTTTCTCGTCGCTGAAGAAGGACAAAACGAAAGATGTGACAAAAGATGCCAAAGCACATCTACAACTATCGATTGTATTTAGCGACGCTACGAACATCGATAAGCTGGATGTGAACTTCAATGGTAAGAGAACCACCTCATCTTTATTTTGGTTTGCTAATAAACTTTCAGGGTCTACATTGATTGACAAATTCGAGCGATTCGAGCTCACCACCGACCTCAAGAATATCACACTACGCGAAGCCCGTCTCGGCCGCTGGGTCCTCCTCTACGGTATCCTGCAAGTCCTCTCCACCCTCTCCGTCGACGTCCAAGGGCTCAAGCACACCGAAGGCGTGCGCTACTTCCTTTGCACCGACCTCAAGCGCTGCCCCGAATGGGTAACAAACGGCCAAACCGACTTCTTCGAAGCCAGCCAACAACGCTCCTGGTGCTGGCAGCGCGCCTGGGATCCAACACCTATCCGCAATGCGCCTGTCGAGCTCGAAGCTACGAGCTCTCCAGACCGACATGTCGCACCACAGGAACGCTCTCGTTCCAACACGCAGACACGCAACGCCGAAAACACACCTGCCAACACCCCGCCGCCACAACGCCCGCTCCCGCCAGCCCCGCTAGACTTTGAAGGCGCAACACTAATGCAGAACGACATCGCACGTATCAGCGAAAAAATCGACACGCTCTCTGTGTCGCACAACGCGTCGCGCATGTTACGCCAGGAGTACGAGCGCCGCCGCGAAAACGAGAAAGTGATGGCTGGAGAATTCAAGTCCCCACGCATCAACGATGTAGGAGTGGATTACAGACATCTGCGCACGGACGAATCATACCGTCTTGCTGAGAGCGAGTACGCGAACCGTCCTCTACCGCCGGTATCAGGCGAGCGGGAGCTATATGCCAACAGACCGCTTCCGCCGCCGAGCAGTCCGCTCAGGAGTCCGGTGTTGAGTGGTGTTGGTACGGATCTAGGGGGTTATCCGTTCAGTGCTGCGGAGATGGGGTTCCCGTCGCCTCCTAGGTATAAAGTAGGAGCGAGGGAGAGAAGTGGGAGTAGACCGCCGGGATATGGAAGTGAGGTTCTGGTTGGGCTGGGGAGGGAGAGGAGTGCGACTAAGCCGCCTGGGTATGAAGAGAGAGGAGCGAGGAGGGAGAGGGGCGTGTATGAGAGGAGAGGGTGACAGTGAACAGATTGTGCCCTGGAGCAAGGAAACTTGTGGTCGTCTCGAAGAAGATTGGAGTGTCAGCGGTAATCGGTAAAAAAAAAAAGTTGCCGGCATTCTGTGAGCCAGTAAGGCGTTCTTGACGTTCAACAACCAGATCTCGCGTTCATGTATGTATTAGCATTACTCTTCTTCCCTATCACCTACTGTCTACAAAGGTACATTGAAGGGGCGTGCGTAAGTCTACGGCTTCGGACCGATTCTAGACGAACGGTCAATCTGCACACAGGAATGACAGTAGAGAACAGAGGCTGGTAGCTTGTCAAGCTCGTTATGGTGTGCACTGCGGTGGTACGAGAGAGGTGAAGATGGGAATAAGTGTTCATTTCCAAGATGTGATGCACGCCGAATGCATCGGCTCACCTGCCATTGCTACGATACAACACATTTGCATCGTGTTGTGGCTTCAACTCAGAAAGCTCGATTCGAGCAATCGAGCTCGGGCCTTGGTACTTCTAGACCAGATGCGTGTGCAATATCAGGCTTTAAAGTGTTGTAAATAGAGGCAAAGCCTGGACGTCAAAATGGATCTGGAAGGGCCAATACTTCCAGTGACCTTCGCGTGCAAAGGTAGTAGGCTCCCGATGTGGCCAGTCAAGTCAAATTGAGTGCTGAACAGTTGACATTCAGGTTAGCCCTCCGCGTCGCTCACGAAGCAGAGCCAGATGGGGCGGCGGCGGGAAGACCCCATGGGGCAGGGATCCAGCGCTGTGGATGCTGCGACCACTCATCAACGTCGTCGTACTAGTACTGTTGAGGCTGGAAACCGCCCATCTGTGCCTGCTGGGCCGCTGCCATAGCCTGAGCGTGCTCTTGCTGCCGTTGAGGGAGGTCGTTGAACCAGGGGTGCTGTAGCGAAGCTGTTGCTGAGACGCGCATCTCGGGTCGGAGCTGGAGCATGCTGTTCAGTAGGTTGAGCCCGACTTGATCGACTTGTGGCAAGATGAGCCGCAGGTCCTGGGTTGCATAGACGGGAAAGTTGCCCTTGTACTCGGGAAACTGCGAGATGCCTGGCCACGAGCGCTCCGAGGGTGTGCCCATCAATCTGAAGATCTTCTGCAACTGGTCCTCGTTTGTTGTGCCTGGGAAGAGTGGGCGCCCAGTGTACATCTCAGCCATGATGCAGCCTGCAGACCAGATGTCGATGCTTGTGTTGTATGTGCGACTCCCCAGAAGCACGTCTGGTGCACGGTACCAGAGGGTCACGACCTCGTTGGAGAAGGTGTTGACGGGGATGCCGAATGCGCGCGCGAGACCGAAGTCGGCCAGCTTCAACTGCCCTCTGTTGTTGATCAACAGGTTCTGCGGCTTGAGATCGCGGTGCAGGACGCGGTTGTCGTGGCAGAAGGCGATGCCGCGCATCAGCTGGTACATGAACGACTTGATGGTGGGGGGGTCGAGGGCGCCGCGGTCGCCGCGCGAGTCCATGTAGCGCTTCAAGTCCTTGTCCATGAACTCGAAGACGAGCATGAGCTTGTTCTCGGTGTGGATAACATCGTGCAACAGGACAATGTTCTCGTGGCGCAGCTCCTTCATAAGGGAGATCTCGCGGATGGCCGTTGAGGGGGTGCCCTCCTCCGAGTCGAGGTGGATCTCCTTGAGCGCCACCAGCTCGCCCGTCTGGCGGTTGCGGCCCTTGAACACCTGCTAGTCGTCAGTTTCGGGCGCACGTACTCTGCGTGTTTGTCTATGTGTACCGTCGCATAGGTGCCCTCGCCGAGCTTCTCGAGCTGCTGGAAGCTGCTGGGGTTTCTTCTAGAATCCATCCTTTGCTGTACGGCCTCGCCGTCGCCAAGATTGCGCACAGAGATCGACGATTCAGTGCGGAAGGGGACAGCAAAGGCGCCAGCGATGGCCGGCTTGAGGCTGCCGGGCGGTGGGCGATCGGTGTACTTCCAAAGTTCGGCGCCCGCAGTCGTTATTTGGCTGGCAATGCGCAGAAGCGGCGGCGGCGGCGGCGGCGAGGTCGAGCGGGCAGGGGCAGGGGCAGAGAACGCCGTGGTGAACGTTGGTGCTTAAAGATGGGTGGAGGGGTACAAATAGCGGTGATCAGCGACGGCCAGCGGTGTTGTGGGTACTGTGTTCAAGGACATGAGTCGCTGTCGACTGAGGTACATGGGGCGGCCAGGGCGGGCAGGGCCGGCGCCTACTGTCCTCGGAAGCCGATTCGACCCTTCTATCAATACAAGCACCGTGCCTGCATTGCGAATCAGGAGCAAGAAAGAATATCTTGCTGTAAATGGGATGGAACTGCCGCAAATATATACTGTCCAGTCAGATGGCTGGAAATGAAAACACCGCATATGCATACAACAGGTCCCTCATCTGGCGCCCTACAACCAAACAAGGAACAAGACAAACGCGCAGCGCTCGGTCCCCTCTATACAACCGCACTACCTCTTCTCTACAAGCAGCAAGTGCATGGCGAGGTAGGCGAGGACGACGAAGGCGCCAGCAAACACACCCAGTCCAATGCAGTCCTTCCACAGCGCCATCACGTCGAAACCGAATGAGCTCAAAATCGCTGATCCGGGAACTTCGATGTCGATGCCGTACTTGTGATCGACAAGCGAGAGATACTTCACCTCATTGACGATGAGGCCTTCGAATGCGTAGTGGAAGATGGACAGCTACCAGACTGTTAGCACCACGTGTGAATAGGGGGGATCATCAGACTCACTGATTGCAGCCACTTCGCAAGCGGCGGAATACTCTCCTTGTTCAAGAAGAAGCCGGAGAAGAGCAGGCTGAAGAGCATCACAAGAACACCAACCAAGTTCGCCACACCAGAGTTGCGGAACATGGTGCCAATGAACAAGAAGATGGCGGCCGCTGAAAGGTTGAAGAGGACCAGGAAAAGGATGAACTTCAGAAAGTTGGGCCAGGCGGGGATGAGGCCTGTCATCGGGTAGACGATGATGCCAAGAATGATGGGCGGCAGAAGACGCAGCGGGATGATGTCGAAGAGCACCTTGGCCGCAAAGTACGATGGTGGGGAGTAGTAGCCTTTAGCACGCTCACGCGTGAAGAGAAGCCTTTCAGGAGCGAAGACGGTAAGGATGGTCAGACTGCTGAACGCAAAGAGCGCCAGCACGAAGACGAAGAGACCAAGACGGTTCTGGAAACCCTTGATGTCATCTGTAAGACCGTAGAAGAGGAAGCCGAGGAAGACTGCAAGCACGATGGCAATAGCGTAATGAGTGAGCATTAGCATCGGGTTGCGGTACAGGTTGCGCCAGGTACGTCTTGCCAAGATCAGGAACTGACCAAGCAGGCCAACCTTGCGATATCCCTTGAGCTTGCCAGCTGCGATGAAACCGTTCGCTTCCGCGTGACCATTCGCACTGTTCGCTTCGTTCGCGCTTGCGACAGACTTGGAAATGTCTTCGTGGATGCCAGCTGCGATGTCTGATGTTACGTATGCAGTAATGAGGGCGTCCAAGTTCGTTCCTGTGCCACCATCGGCAGGGGGAGGAAGCTCATCAAGATCATCGAGGATCTGTGCCGGCGGTGCACCTTGTTGACGTGAAAGTTTTAGCCATTGTGCTTTGGCAGCTTCTTGACGATCGTAGGGACCTTCATCGTCGGTCTTGGGGGACTGCGTACCGTCTACAGGAGCAGAGCTCTTCTTTCTTGTGAAGAGCTCGCGTTCCTGCTGCTGTTTGATTGACGTCCGCCGCTTGCCCTTAGGTCGGATACTGGAGTTCGCTGGGCTCGTAGCTAGCTCGCTCGCGCTCATGTTGGTAACACTCGGTATGGACTTGACTGCAATCGCACTGCTCGCGCTGGTGTTGATGCCGTCTCTGGTGAAAAGCGAGCTGTCCACATCAATTGGACGGTGGACGGCGCTAGCGTGCATGGTGAGGTCGACCAGGTAGTCCGCAATGTTGAAACCGGGTGGGCAAGTGTAGCCAATATTATCGAAGTAAGCCTGGCAGCTGCCAAACGGTCCAGAATACACAGCTCTACCCTTTGCAAGCAGAACCAGTTGGTCAAAAAGCGCAACTATGTTGGATCTCGGCTGATGGATGGTAAAGACAACGGTCCTGTTGTAGTTCTTGACCAAGGAGGCGAGACACTCGATGACATTGAACGCATTGAACGCGTCCAAACCACTGGTAGGTTCGTCCAGGAACAGAATGCTGGGGGAAGTTACAAGTTCGCAAGCAATACCAACGCGGCGTTTCTCTCCACCAGAGATGCCACGACCGGTCTCTTCAGAGCCAATCGGCTGGTTGCGAATGTGGTAGATTCCGAGCTGACGTTCGACGTCTTCGACCTTCTGTTCCTTGTAGGCGCGACTCATTTCCTTGGGCAGACGAAGTAAGGCAGAATCGAGGATCGTCTCGTGAACGGTGAGCGTAGGCAGTAGAGTGTCTTCCTGGTCGACGAAGCCAATGACATTCCTGAACTCTTCGTCACGGATCTTCTCACCATTCAGGTAGAAGTCGCCGCTGGCTGCGCCAATCTTGTTCTTACGGGCCAGGATGTCCAGGAAAGTGGTCTTACCGGCACCTGAAGCTCCCATAATGGCCAGCAGCTCACCAGGATGGACTGCACCAGAGATGCCTGACAGGATCTGCTTGCCCTTGAGGTTGTAGCCAACATTCTCAAACATCAAAGCAGCCGGTTTGTGGTCTGCGAGAAGTTTGGCATTGTCGTCCTCCTCGTCATCAGAAAGGTGAATAGCACCGTACTTGTTCCTCTCTGCGCGGTGGGTGAGGTACCAAATGGCAAGGATCGCAGCAACGATGAAAAGAGCGACAGCGGCTATGACTCCAGCGATCAAAGGCGTGTTGATCTTCTTGATAGGTCGCTCGTATCCAGGGACCTGGTTTCTGTACAGACACTCCCCTGTGTCGCACTTAAGCAGGATGCTCTCGTCGCCGAAAATGCTGGAGATGAGGTCGTTCATGGCGGGCTCCGAGAAAGAGCTGCCAGACTCGCCACTCCTCTCAGAAGCAATGGACTTGAACTCCGCGGGGCCTCGAATCGATTCCTTCAAGAAGTCCCCAATGTCAATAGAGCCAGCCTCTCCGCAAAGCATCCTGTCCGGTACGCAAGCACACTCAATGTTCTCGCATCGATATCGGGTAGTGTTACGGTCGGACTCGGCTGTCCAGTCGGAGGAACATGTATCGAGAGCGCAGTAGAAAGATTCTCGCTGGTCAACCCAGACTACAGTCATTAGCTTGGTGATAGTCACACTGGGGTGACCGTGAGCTTACATTGGAAATTACATTCTTCCGTCTCAGCGTTACATGAGAAGGTGGCTTGTGGCTTCTTCTCCTTCAATTGATCCAAGATCTTCTTGTTGGTAATGTCGCAGATCTGGAAGTTCTCCTTGACCAGTTGTCCATCCTTGTAGCAGACGCCACCTTCGCCTTCAGGCATCATGGCATTACAAGCGTCGTTCGTTTGACACACGTTGCAGTTGATGCCAGCCCAACCATCATCACATTGGCATTCCTTCTCGCTTCCTCTCGGTGACCTATCTTTGCCTTTGGGTAGAGAGCCGCACAGCGGCTCCGAACAGTCTTCTCCTCCGAATCCAGGCGGGCAGCTACAGCGCCCGTTGGCCTTGCTGCATTCAGCGAACTGCTGGCACTTGAAGTCCTCAAGATTGCAGTTGAAGCATGGCGGGCAACCATCAGGACGGTCGCCGTAGATGGAGAAGAGTGAATCGGGCGCTTCAGCAACGGAGTAATTCGCGTAGGTCTTGTATGCCATAGATGGCCCCGCCAGACTCAGCAGAGTCACCAGCGAGGTCATCCATGGTGTTGGGCGCATCGTGTATGCAAGTGGCGCGGCGGCCTGATAGCTCCACTCGAGCTTGTGCCGAGCTCTGTATCGTTGATAGCGTCAAGCAGTCCTCAAGACGCTGTGCTTTCAGATGGAAGGGACGACAGTGAACAGCGCAAGAGCCTAAAAATCCACAGAAGTGCAGACGCAAAGGGTGAAGGGACAGTCAAAGGTGGCCAGACGCAGGTGACGGCTGTGCTATCGTCCTCGAATGACGCTTGCTAGCACCGTGCACCTTGGAGGCTGGGCGCGCGGGAAGATGAACTAGCAACCGAGGCAAGCGCAACCGGGATAGCTCGCGCTTCATCATCAATCGAGTGTTGTGGCACCTGCAGGGGCTCATAGAGGTACTTGACGATCGCACTGCGCTCGTTCAGAACACTGTCAATCGAGTGGGCGATTTTTTGCGAAGATGCATCGTTTAGAGGCACGCGATCATCTGGAGAAGCTCCGCGGGCCTGACTCAACCTGCTACCGACATTAGCGCAAGGTACGTTCGCTCCACCATATGCGCCCTATGCCACTCGAAGTCATTATATGATCTGGCCGGCTGCACGAACGGAGAGAAGAAACTCGTCTCTCAAGGTCTCGAGTATCGTCGCTTCCATACTTCTTCCATCGCATCAATATTCACCATGGTCAAGATCACAGAGTTCGCAGTTGAGTCTGTACGTCCCCCGCATTTACCCTCGATGACAAGTCAGGCTAACGATCATGCACAGTGGATGGACGCCTATGAGCATCACTGCAAATACAACATTGCAGAAACATGCTGCGCCTCCGTCTCGATCGATCAGCTGCGCGAATTGTCCGAGGACAAGACAACAGAGGTCTTGAAGACAGATCGAGTACTCACTTATGGCGCTATCCGAGGCGCCGAAGACCTGAGGAACAACCTGGCTCGACTATACTCAGCCAAGGTCACTTCACCTCTCAGCCCGGACAACATCCTCACTACTCCTGGTGCTATTCAGGCGAACTACCTGACCGCGTACTCCCTGGTTGGCGAAGGCGATCATGTCATCTGCCAATTCCCCACCTACCAGTCGTTGTACGATGTACCGAAGTCGCTGGGTGCAGAGGTCGATCTCTGGAAGGCTCAGCCAGAAAAGAGCTGGATACCAGACTTGGAAGAACTCAAGTCACTCATCAAGCCCAACACAAAGCTGATCGTCATAAATAATCCCAACAACCCCACTGGAGCCGTTCTGGGTAAGACCTTCCTCGAGCAACTTGTGGAAGTTGCCAAGGAGAAAGAAATTACCATCCTCGGCGACGAAGTCTACCGACCTATCTTCCACTCTATCAGCCCAATCGACAAGGACTTCCCTCCGTCACTACTTTCTATGGGCTATAAGAACGTCATTGTAACAGGCTCCATGTCCAAAGCATACTCGCTGGCTGGTATTCGCGTAGGTTGGATCGCATCACGCAACTCCGAGATTATTGAGAAGATCGCCTCAGCACGGCACTACACAACGATTTCCGTGTCTGGACTCGACGAACAGGTGGCAGCATATGCCCTCAGCCCAGCCACTGTACACGGTCTGCTAGCTCGCAACATTCAGCTTGCAAAAACGAATCTAGCGCTTCTTGAGAAGTTTGTGATCAAGAACGAGGATGAGTGCGAGTGGGTCAAGCCCGTAGCTGGAACCACAGCGTTCATCAAGTTCCACAGAGACGGCAAGCCGGTGGATTCAGTGGACTTTTGCAAGAAGCTGCTCGAGAAGACGGGTGTGTTATTCGTACCTGGCTCACAAAGCTTTGGTGAGGAGTTCAAGGGCTACGTGAGGGTTGGGTTCGTGAACCAGACGGACGTCATACAAAAGGGTCTTGAAGAGGCGTCGAAATTCGTCAGGAAGAACATCGATGATGTAGGCCTTGCGGAGTAGTGCTGCGCAGATATACAAAATGAAAAAAAATTCAAACAAGGCATCGAGTATATGTCCACGTTCCCACCAATACTATGGGTGTTGCCTGTCGAGTGTCGTCTTGGCCACCTTACGCCCGGTCTAAGCCTCGCGTGGTCTGAAGTCGGCATCGGCTGTGCATGAACTCTACACTTCGGTACAGGCTGTAAGCCACAAGGTTATGCGCTTGATCAGATGTTCTAATCTGAACGTAAAGACAGCCTGATTCCCCTGATGTGATGTATCTGCAAATTGCGAAAGCCACCTGCTTTACATCCCGATATTCACGATGAGTCCACCGACAGCCACAACATCCACCACCTCTCTGGCTGAAAAGCCTGAGGCTCGAAAGTTGACCCGCAGCTTCTCCCTACCTGCAACCACGGAAAAAAGCACGGTCAAGAAAGTGTCATGGCGCGAGAAACTTCGCGCACGACGCGAGCCTTTGGTCCCTGGCAAGGAGAAGTGGCGGGACGGTACCTTGAGTGAAGAGGAGAGATGGAAGGAATGGCACAAGGCCAAAGACGCAGAGAGGATAGCTGGGTAGGTTATTGGAGAGCCTTGCGCATAGCTGAACGCTGATCAGCAAACAGGTCAACGTCTCGATATGCCACCGACTTCTACAGGTCGAAGGGCGGATGGGCGTGGTGGATGGGTGTTGTTGCAGGGTCTTGATTGTTTTTCTTTGCACCATGATATCTCTCCTTGCAACGACCTAGCCATACCCTTTACGTACAAAGTTGATCGAGTTTTCTTTCTATCAACGTTCAGATCTTTGCGACTCACGATGCTGCGATAGACGCTGCTGACGCTCCAAACGCGCTACAGACGTGCTGCATGTTGTGCAATCCACCCGTAATTCCGTGCGCCGGCGCAAACATTCAGAGCTGGACACTCAAAGCTTCGGCGAGCCCGCAACTTCCTTTGCCTTTATATTGTTCTGTTGTTGTGTCGCAGACTTCGTGGAAATTGAGCACCCCACGGGCAATTGGCCATAGCTTCACCTGCCGCCCTACGTCACCGAACGCCTTATTTCCAGCTCTATCCGCACTCCGAAGCCGTTCGACGAGCTGACGAGAGGTTGACGTGCTCGTCAACGAACCGAGGCTATCTAACAATCTCTCCCTCTGTCATTGAGCAATTGACTCCGCTATCCACACCACAATGCGCTCCTTCGCAGCAGCTACACGATCCATTGCGCGCCAGCAGACAACCTGCAGAAGCAGCTTCCAGCGACACACTCTGCCCGCTATCGTATCAAGAGGGTACTCGAGCAAGATGGGTCACAATGTGCCTGCCGTATGTCCTCTATATTTCGTCTCATCTCCGTCTGGACAACAGCAACGAGACCAGCGCTGACGACTCCGCAGCTCAAGGACCCGTCGCTCCTCAAAAGTCAAACGTATGTCAACGGCGAATGGATAGACGCCAAATCCGGCAAGACCTTCGAGATCCACGACCCAGCGACCGGAGAGCTTATCGGCACCCAGCCTGAGATGGACCGCGCCGACACTGAGGCCGCCATTGCTGCCGCTGCAGCTGCTCTGCCCTCGTTCCGCAAGTTGACCGGCCGCGAGCGATCACGACTTTTGCGAAAGTGGTACCAGCTGATGACCGAGAATGCCGACGACCTTGCGACGCTTATCACATGGGAGAACGGAAAACCGTTGGCCGACGCGAAGGGCGAGGTCTCGTATGCGGCGAGCTTCTTCGAGTGGTTCTCTGAGGAGGCACCGAGGGTATACGGTAACACGATCCCCTCGAGCACTGCCACAAACAGGGTGTTCACAGTCAAGGAGCCGGTGGGTGTCTGCGGACTGATCACGCCGTGGAACTTTCCTGCTGCTATGATCACCCGCAAGATTGGCCCCGCTCTGGCGGCTGGCTGCACCGTCGTTGCAAAGTCTCCTGGCGAGACACCGTTCACAGCAGCAGCTCTGGCTGAGCTAGCACACCGTGCAGGTATCCCTAAGGGTGTTGTCAACTTCGTCACAGCTCTGGAGAACACACCTGAAGTTGGCGAGACCATTACAACAAGCAAGACAGTCAAGAAGGTCTCCTTCACAGGCTCTACTGGTGTAGGAAAGCTCTTGATGAAGCAGTCTTCATCGACTCTCAAGAAGCTGTCCTTTGAGCTCGGCGGTAACGCGCCTTTCATTGTCTTCGACGACGCCGACGTCGAGACGGCCGTAGCTGGAGCCATTGCCTCCAAGTTCCGCTCCTCAGGCCAGACTTGCGTGTGCGCCAACAGAATCTACATCCAGTCCGGTATTTACGACCAGTTCGCCGAGAAGTTTACCGAGAAGGTCAAGGGCTTCAAGGTCGGTGCAGGTTTCACTGAGGGTGTAACTCACGGCCCCGTCATCCACGATCGCGCGGCGAAGAAGGTTGACGACCATGTCCAAGATGCTGTTAAGAATGGCGGCAAGGTCCTCATTGGCGGACAGAAACTCCCGGACCTGGGCAGCTCTTTCTACCAGCCCACAGTCATTCGCGACATGACCGCCGACATGCAGCTCGCACATGAGGAGACGTTTGGTCCTGTCGCAGGTCTGTTCAAGTTCGACACCGAAGCCGATGTTGTCGAATTGGCAAACGCAGCGGATGTTGGTCTTGCGGGATATTTCTTCAGCAGGGACATTCAAAGGGTCTACAGGGTCGCTGAGGCCCTAGAGGTCGGCATGGTCGGTGTGAACACGGGGCTGATTTCAGACCCTGCAGCGCCCTTTGGTGGTGTCAAGGAATCCGGTTTCGGCCGTGAGGGCAGTATGCTGGGTATCGAAGAGTATGTGACAACGAAGACGATTACGATAGGCGGGAACGGGCAGCCTCTGCAAGGACAGTAGATGCAAGATGATGTAGCAACGAGAATTGCAAGATACCACTTTCAGCCCGTGGGCCTTCTGCTTGTAAGGGGGGTGGAGGGGAATCTACATTCGTAAGTGCAGGCAGGGTTCTGATGGCCGCGCAACATCTGGTGGTACTTACCAAGCGTACCCAAGGGTTCTGTGAACTTATCTAAGCCACCTCCGTCTTCCACATATCCAACTTTCAACACTCACTTTTCGCTCATTCTTACTGCACAGCATGCATTAATCCCATCGTCGGCATCGCAACACCACCCAGTGCGCCCTTAGAGGCAATCACATCGTCCGTTGCAGCAAATTTTGCGCTTAACGTTGGGATACGTTTATTTGGCAGACCAGGAACCGCTAAAGCAAGACCTACCTGCAGCTGTCAACCTCGTTGCTGAACCATGGCGGCTGACCCAACGCTGGGCGTCCCTAGGACCGGTCCTGCGACAGCCCCTTCCCAGGGGTCAGGAAAAATCCTGTACACACGTCATGCGGCGCAGCCCTCCTCGGTCCAATGCTGTACCAGCACTACGTCGGCTGGCAATCCTATATCATCGGCCTCGGTGGCGCGATATTCCTCGGTCCTGCAGATCTTCGAGTGGAAGTATATGTGAATAGGGGCAGTGATATCGTCGGAGTTCTTCCTACGCTATATCACTACCAGCATTTCATATGTTCCATGCTGCAAACTGGAACAGGCGTCTCCTCGAGCGAACGATCAAAATTACCAAATCCCTCAACATTACTCTGCGGCCACCGATTACATCCCGGAAACAAGCTTGAAAGTTTCAAGGTGTGTCCATCTTGCTTGCTTCATCACAACACCAACGCTCTTGGGCGCATCGACGCAGCTTGGCAACTCTTCAACCGTAAGAGCGCTCAACGCATTTGGGAACCCTTTAGGAACATCTGGTACTATCAGAAAAAGCAGTGGAGAAACATGCTTAATACAATCGAGACCGGAGCAGCGCAAGAGACCAGGTGGGAGTTTGACGAGCTCGACAAAGGCCGGTGTATCACACAAGCAGTCGCAGGTCCAATTCGTTGCAGCGACGTGCTGAAGGAAGCGCACAAGTGCGCCAATATGGCTGCAGGCTGGCACGACAAGTTCACACCAAACACCAAGAGGAATGCCAGATCTCACCGATTTAATTCACCCGTGTGCAGCGACGTACAGAATAGATATTCTCTAGCATCGTGTTGACGACTGTAAGTCACTCTAAGATACCGCAGCCGAACGATGACGCCGCCTCCTTCGATCCCCACAGGTCACGGATATCACTCTTTTAGCGGCAGATACGCGGGCAACCTCCCGCTTGCCACTGACGCTGCAGACGCTCCATGCAAGTCATCTTTGCTGACCAGAAGTTCTATACCAATTTCGGCGGATCAGTATCGTTCGTCCTCCCCAAACACCATCACATCGTCGCCACCGAGAGCTTCCTTACTCGTTCCGCAAGCCCTACGGAAACGAGTTTCTTTCGCGAACAGCGCTGTAGACTACGGATATCGAAAACGCAAACAATTTTGTAGACTCTCGTCTGCTTATCAGCCTGGTAAACATACCTGTCGCGAAGGGTACGAATGATGCAATCCCCATCGCCTCCTTCGTTGCAAGCCGCGAACAGACACTCCCGAAGATCTTACGCTTGATCATGAGAGTGATTCGGACTATGAGTTTTATGAGATTTCAGACGATGAGGATTCGGATGATGATTTCTGGTACGATGAAGATGAAGATGATCTGGGCTCAAAGCATCTGCAAGCAGAAACCCCAAACGCGAAAGACATAGATCTGGACGGATATAGCACGGCAGAAGGCGATGCTGCGATCGACACCAACCCTCTCGCAGCATTCTACGAATCTAGGATCAAACAGCGCCCTCTTAACGATCCAGAGCCCGTCTACATACCTGGACTTTCGCGAGAGCCAGAGCACAATGAAGACATGAGACTCGATAGCGTATCACTCAAGAACCACGTGGAAGGTCTGCCTCTTGACAGCGATCTCGAGAATGTTGCGGAAAGAGTGAAGATTAGCAACACTGGAAGTATCGCCAAGGATTGTCCTGATGGTAAGGAAGCAGTGCAGGCCAACGAGAAAGAGCAGAGAAACTGTAGTATGGCCGGATGTGGAAGCGTTGCACGAAAGTGGGGTGAATAAGCAAGAGGGAAGTTAGCGCCAAGCATATCGGTATCGGTATTTTGATCCTTCATAATTACAAAGCACGTGCTATATGTCAGCACATGGAGTCCGTGGAGTCCGTGGGGTGCCTTACCAACAGCCATCTCTAGATATGATGTTGGGCCTCTCAGTTGAGAGCCTATACATACTAAATCTCAACTCGATCAACATTAAACGTTATCGTGCATAAGTATGGCTGTGATCGCAATTATCTCCTTCACTGCTTTCGCTGCTACGGACACCACCGTCGAAACGCTAAACCAAACCCTCAAGGCTTCTGATGGAACAACCCGTTTCGTCATCGGCTCAAAAGTTCAGGAGCCAAACACCATCCAAATTACCTCTGAGTGGCCCTCCATCCGCTGCCCCACCGACCTGACAACATCACCAGCGTTCGTATCCTTCACGGACGCTATACGCAGCGCTACTTCATCTACACTCACCACCATATTGACCACCCTCGATAAGTCCCCTTTCGCAAATGGCGCAGCTCCAATCGTGGAGTACGTCAAATCTGACTTCCTAGCCAAGGACGTGACGCCCGATTTCGAGAGGAACATCGAGGATGATTTTGCTAGATTTGAGACTATCTATCGGAAGAGGGGGACCATTAAAGAGACAGGGGAAGTCGGTCTGGCAACGGGGTGGGTGGAGGAGCAAGATGGGATGAGGAGTTTCCTGGTGGTGAGAGGGTGGACGGCGATGGAGAGGTTTGAGGAGTCGCTCCAGACGGAGGTCTTTAAAGAGTGCATTCCGATCTTGATGAGCTGGAGTGCGCCTTTCAAGATGGTGAGTGAAGCCGTTAAGTGTGTTGTGGGTTGAACTGATGAATACAGTGGCATGTCGAAAGGAAGGTTGTGAGCGAAGGATCGTGAACCACTCCAGCTGACCTGATAAAAAAAATCAACCCCTGAAGTCTCAGGTCATCAGAGTATTTATCACATCTGACATACCAATCAATCTTGTACTTGTGTTCCATCCGCGTTGAACCTCTTATAATCGTTTTCAAAATTCCTGTGCCACCTCGGCTGGGGCGAAGGGTAAGCTGTACAGCACCCGTCATTGATTCTCGCACAAAGTTATTTTATAGAGCCATGTAATTGTGATTCTGACAACCGACCTCAGTCCTACTTATGAACGAAAGTGCTTTGAGATGAAGGAAATGCACTGAAATGGTGTACAAGTAATGCTATATATACTTCAGTGACATAATAGTACCAAACATCAGGTGGTCAGCACATTTCTTCAATGCTTATAGTATAACGTAAAGCGATTCGTGCAACAGGGCAATCAGCTTCAATCTGTAAACCAGACGCTCTCTTCTCTTTTCTTTCCCATTGCGCTTATTTGCCAAAGGCATGTTGGATCTATATTCCTGGTAGATCATTATGAGTATAAGCCGCAACAAACATGCAACTCCTTGTCGGTCGCCTCATCACTGAAGGAAAGCTCTGATCTCGTGGCTACAAGCGGTTTGCCAGCCAAAGAGAGATGACGGTCTGCAAGACAACTTTGACTGCAAATGGTTACAGCTTTCCTGCAACTGATCGGCTTGTGCATCAGGGCCAGGATATCAATGATGCATAAGGATAACTCGTGCATTGCACACTTGGTCTGTTTCAATCCTCTAGCAACATTCGCCCTGAGTCTTTGAAGAAGCACTCGGCCAAGTCATCAAATCGCAGCCTTCATATCGAGAGTGACTTTGCTCCCGACGTTCCTAGCGCGGCAATCTACTTGGTACCCAGTCATTGGCCTCGCTTAACCGGAAGTAGCATTCGATGTCTCTCCTAGATTGCTCAACCTATGCGGCTGACAGAATCCGTAGCTTTTGTGGAATAGGGTATTTGGAACATCCAGTCGAAATGTCGATGTTTGACGCTTGGCGGGTTTGCAGTACCGATCTGGGGTGCAGCTGCCTGGCCGAAGCTCTATGGCTAGTGTTTCCTTATTGCCATCGAGTGCTTGGTGGTCTTGATGGCCTTGGTCACGGGCCTGAGGATTGACTACAGCCGGTGGTCTGGGACTATATAACTCGTAGGAAATCTGCTTGAATCTGCTCACCGGCATCGAGACAAGCACCCGACAAGCATACAGACAAGCACTAAACCCAGCCAAAGTCAAGATGAAGCTATCCACACCTCTCATTGCTGCCGCAGCGGCATCCTCGGCAACTGCCCACACCATCTTCGTCTCCTTGAATAACGGCGCCGTGGGCGACGGTGTTCGTGTCCCCTCGTACGATGGCGTATGTCCCTGTCTCTTCCCCGTCCATACCGTCACGGGCCATCTTAACTAACGAACTGCAGCCGATTACGGATGTGACCTCCAACGATATCGTCTGCAACGGTGGTCCCAACCCGACCACGCCGACCAACACAGTCATCACCATCCAGGCCGGCTCTTCAGCAACCCTGACATGGCGCCACACCTTGACTTCCGGACCGAGCGATGTCATTGACTCAAGCCACAAGGGTCCTGTGATGGCATACCTGAAAAAGGTGTCAGACGCGAAGACTGATTCTGGGGTTGGGAACGGATGGTTCAAGGTACGTTCGAAATGGATCTTTGAGGCCTTGGCCATTTGAGACTGACGATCAGTCCAGATTGCAGAAGACTCGTTTGACGGCACAAAGTGGGGTGTCGATCGCCTCATCACCAACCAAGGCAAGCAGACCATCACGATCCCCGCCTGTATCGCACCGGGTCAGTACCTGCTCCGTGGTGAGTTGATTGCTCTGCACTCTGCTGGCAGCTACCCTGGTGCGCAGTTCTACATGGAGTGCGCCCAAATCAACATTGTCGCCGGCAGTGCGAGCAAGACACCTGCTACGGTCAGCCTTCCGGGCGCATACAAGGGATCCGACCCAGGCATCACGTACAACCTCTACAATGGACAGAAGGCGTACACGGCTCCTGGACCGGCTGTGTTCACGTGCTAGGCACACATCGAGAAGTGGGTTTAACAGGACTGAATATCAAAGCATTATATACGGATGTCAACAGTTGAATGTTTGCCTGTGTGTGAGGTATCGCCCTACGGGACTAGCGATATGATTGTGTTCTTGACCATCTCATTACCGTGCCCGTGCCCGTGCTGCACGCCATAGCGTTCTGCACGCAAGGCACCCAAACCAGCCACACAAAGATGAAGGTGTAGAGCCACACACAATGATTATTATCGCACGATCTTATGGTGGAGTGTTCTATAGGCCTACTCGACAATATTTTGACATACATATTAATTCTATAGAGTTGCTGTTCTGCTGCTGCAGGTCTTGTTGTGAGAGGGGACCAGCCCATGTCAGGATGACTGATTGATTGATTGATTGATTGGTTTAACGTCCTATCTGAGTCTAAGACTATGGAAGACGAGAGGAGCAGTAGCTCCTCTGGTAATGCAAAGATTTAGTTACATGAGAGTGAGGTCAATGCAGGTACAAGGGATGGTGAGGGCTCAGGCCCAGAGCAGAGATGGTAGAAACAAAAGAAGTACAAAACAAACAAACAAAGGAAAGAACAGATGTTATGGCAACACTATGCCTAGTCTTCTGGTGACTGCCCAAGATGCCACCTCCTTGTGCCAACCTTGGTCCTGCTGAT
>NW_022985363.1:1087955-1088299 GCF_010093625.1 Macroventuria anomochaeta
CTCAATGGTATGATGGGAAGAGCCTTGCTGGTCATGCTCATGGTAGATGTTGTAAAGGTTGAGGTTGAAGTGTTTGCTCTGGACAGACACAGCCAGGCAGTCAGGGTCAGATGGAAAGGCCTGGATGGGGTTGATCTGTGCCTGCAGAGAGCAGGAGGCATAGATGAGGACCCTAGGTCTGAGAGAGGGGAGTGGTAGAGTAGGGAGGATCTGGTGGTAGGAGGAGTGGTTCACAGATCTGGTGTCTGAGAAGTCAGGAGGGGTCTGCTGTGAAGGAACAAGCCAGGGCTCTTGCACAATGACAAGGTCAATGGCCAGCTCCACAGCCACCTGGAGAGCGCTTT
>NW_022985363.1:1092154-1234653 GCF_010093625.1 Macroventuria anomochaeta
GTAACTAAATCTTTGCATTACCAGAGGAGCCACTGCTCCTCTCGTCTTCCATAGTCTTCGACTCAGATAGAACGTTAAACCAATCAATCAATTAATCAATCAATTAGTGTCAAAGTGGGTAGTTTTGGGCCATAACGAGGCAACTTTCGGTGGGTGCTTTGCAAAAGTGACCGTGAGGTACGTTATGATGTTGTTCTCATGGTCGGCGTATCCTGATACCAGGTCGACCTCGTTAGCTACCTAATCAACCACATCTCTACACCTCTTACAAATCGTCATCTTCTCCCCAGCTTTGTCCCGTCCTCCAAATTGTCGCAAACCCCTACTAGCAACCTCAAACTCTTCACTTCCACAACGCGTGCACTTTCGTACCTCATTCTTCGTCTCCTCGCCGTTCTCGCTTCTCCCTTCGCTCATTTCACTGGTCAGACGACTAATCTGACTGACCTGGCTGACCTGGCTTGCGCGTGGATCCAGCGGCGTCCTTTGACTTTTGTTATGATCCCCTTTGCTCGTCCAAAAAAACCAGCTCTGCCCATTGATGATGGCGAGTGGGTTCGTAATGGAAGGATGGCTTTCATGTTCAGGTCGCTCAGAGGTTTCAGACGACTCGGATGGTTCTGGGACATTTATGCCTGATGGTGTTGAGATTTCAGATTGAGATGCACTCTGTCCGGGCGTGCGATCTATGGACATCGAGGTCTTTGGGGTGCCTGTGGGTTCGGAGTTCGTAGTGTCATGAGACCTCATGGGATTAAGGGCTGAGAAGTCAGGTGCTCGTGCTGAGTTCAGGCTAAGAGCTACCATAGATTTGCGAGGTGAAACGCTGCGACCACTTTTTCGACGTATGGATCCAGTTGAGTCGAAGCTACCATGTGAGATGCTCTGTCGCCATGTCATTATGCGGTCATTTGGTGGTTGCGTCGATACGCTGTCTTGTCTGGATCGGCTGGTTCGTGATAGGATGCTGCTTGGGCGCCCGATCTTAGATGATGTTTCCCAGGTGTCCCTCAGCCGTACGCGTTCGTCATATGCGCAATCCTGCCTAAAAACCTTCAGTGACCCTTTGTAGTCGGTAGTGATGATAATGTTGCCGCCTTGGTGTTCGCAACGCGCGAGATATGCTGGGGTTTCGTTTGCTCTCGGAAACAGATTCTGGTTCGGTGCTGGCATTGGGTGTGCTGATCCAGCTTCTGTAGGTGCTCGGGAAGAGTGAACAGACTCAGCTCTAGACACAAGTGTGACAGGCGGTGGGTTGCACATATCGTATATTGGATCCTCTGAAGCACTGAGCAGTTGTCGTGTCTGTAGGGGAGCAAACACTGTGCACGTTGTGATGGAGTCGTGGGCTTCGAACATCTCCAGGGGTCGCTGATTCCTCTTATCTCCTTCTGGAATGCTCGTCGACCATATGTAGGCTTTACGATCTTCGCTACCACAGATGATGTGTCCAGAGCTGTCAACGAATGCTGCTCGTATTTGGCTGTAGTTGTTCTCATGACCCTTGAACTTCATATCCAAACTTTTGTCTTTCATATTGTAGACTCGTAGACGGGAGTCGTTGCTCGAGACTAGAAGCTTGACCTCGCCAGCTTCGCTACCGGGAGGCCAGTATGTTGCTTGAAGTCCGGTAATCTTACTGCCTTTCGCGTTCTGCCCTCTAGTTGACTTCACATGTAGCTGAGCCTGCCACTTCAAGCCTTCAGTATCGTAGAAATTGCAGAGACCACCCAATGTCCCTGCTATGCAGGTCTTGCCATCAGGGCTAAATGTCACAGCCGTGATCATGTCGGGAACTGAGGCCGAGTATGCAACACTCTTATCCGGGATACTCCACAAGCGAAGCTTCGAGTCAAGAGAACCAGCCAGAAAGAATCGATCGTCCATGGGATGGAATTGAATGGATGGGACAAAGTCCGAGTGTTTGAACGTGCACAAGTTCTCGTCGCGGCTAATGTGCCAAAGACGTACGGTCTTGTCCATTGACGAAGACAGTAGGAAATTGTTCTGTCCGCGTCAGCTTTTTTCTTCATGGATTGATACTTGTAGAGACGCACCTTGCTCCAACTCAGATCCAAGATGGTTGCTGCATGGCCATTGTACTCTCGGTAGGGCTTTTGCTGGAATACTGGTGCGCTGAGATGCTTCGCCTGGCCTGCGGGATCGCTCTCATCTTTTTCATGCGCTCTGCGCTCCTCTGCATTCGACAATACCGCCCATACACGGATGACTCTGTCCTGCCCACCAGCAGCAAGATACTTTCCATCCTTGCTGAACTCGGTGGCCCATATGGGGTTTTTGGTCGCCGCCGATCCGGACTGGGGGACTGGATTAGACCCTGCAGCAGGGGCGCTGTTCTTGTCGGCGCCTGAGCGTAGCTCCTGTGCCAGAAACACGCGATCGAATTCTTTCTTGGACTTGAACTTGGTGCGCACTTTGATGTATGCGGGTGGTTGCGGGTGCTTTGGGCTGAAGCCGAAGTTAGCGACGTAAAGCTGCGCATCCATGCCCTCAGGTCGATAGTCGTCAAACTCGGAGCCATTGTCACTTGCACCATCGAGGGCAGTCTTCTTTTTGTTGCCAATGAAGCGACTAAGAAATGAAACGCCCTTCCTACAGTACGGTCAGTTACGCTGTTCGTACCGAGGCTTAGCCTCGATATTATGCAGTCAGGAGGGGTGGTGAACAGGCCAACCAGGTCGGCCTGAGAACGATGTACCAACACGATATACGGCCTTATACGACAAGCACGCTAGGCCCCAGCACGACAAAATGGCGCATCCCCACACCCTCAAAGTTGGGATAGATAGTAAGGAAACTCACTTCTTGTCTGCCTTTGCACTTGCACTCAAATCGCGCGGTACTTCACCGCTGTGCTTCTTGTCCGGAGTTGCTTCATGGAGCGACGTTTGCGAATGCGTCGCGTATGGTTCTGTGTGCTGTGCTCGCAGCTTCTGTATAGCAGGAGATGTATTTGTCCTTTTGAGGATTTGCTGTATACAAGATGCGCAGTCAGCCTCAGAATATGCCTTGCGCAGTTCTCAATATGTACATACTTGCGAAAGTGGATCTATGGCCGCTTCAGACGAGCTCTTTTCTTCGCTACCATTTCCGTTTTGTGCTTCGTTCGAAGGCGCCGTGGGTGAAGTAGGACTGCGTACGTGCATGACAAGCTTGCCATTGGTGACTAAAGGCTTGATGATAAGCATTGATGCAGTGGATGGGCATAGAAAGTTCCTGGCGCTTACACTCTCCTTTGTTGGTGTGTTTTCCTGTGTCGCGTCTGCCTTGCGGACTGACAGCGCGGACGTGTGGGTCTGCTACTTTGAATTTGGGCAATAGATCTGCCATGTTTTCTCATCCAGCTTCATGGATATGCTAGTCGTGGGAAGTTATTCCTGAGAGTCAACTACAAAGGCGTGCGCAGCAGTAATTCGTCGAAACGCGAGTGCGGTAGGATCTTGAGCTGCAGTCAATCAAGGATGGGAAGTCTCAATCCTGGTTATACAAAGATCTGGTCGTCGGGGGATGGCCGGGTAACGGGGTAGATAAGCTTATCGATAAATCTCGCATGCATGCCGCGGCGCATGCTTTCAATCCGGCAAGACAATGTTTTGAATCTGATGACACGCTCGACCGGTGAGAGAGAGTTGCGAAGTCATGGTGGTTGCAGTGGTATGAAGGAGGTGTAAGCAGCCAATTCGCCTAGTGCGTTGCATCGCTCTTTCTAAGGTCGCAGCCCCGGGCTTCCGCGAATTGGTGACGTCACAGATTTCCACACCTCGGAACAACAATGAGACGACTCGTGCGTTCTATGGGAATGTAGGATGCAGAACGAGGCATGAGAAGTGTTTGCAGTCGCAGCGAATGTGTCCATATTACGAGTGGCTTAAGACTTCGGGCCTTCTTCATGCTTCGCTGTCCAAGCTCGTGTATGGGGTCTTGGTGCGAAAAGAACCTGCAGCCACGGTTCATGACATCGCGAGGATGGCACGGTAGATGTTATTGAATAGTTGTATTGATCATTATTTTGAAGCCATGAACCATCACTGTGCGAAACTGCAGAGCCCAGAATACATCGCTCATAGAATCCACCAACGCCAATACTCCAAAGTGCAGAAAAGAGGTATCAAAAGGAGGAATGCAGAACCGCCCCTGATGGAGATGCACGCAGTCTCACTCCGACGATGCAGAGGTGAATGAATATACAAGTGGAGGTAACCTAGTACCCATGCCCAAAGTCCAAGAGGTATACAGCGCGAGATGATGGTAATATGACAAGCGAAAAAGGCAAAGAGAGTAACAGATCAAGGCATCTAGAAGTCTTCCTCGAAGTTGAAGTCTCCAGACATGCCCTGTACCTCTGCAGGAGGCGACAAACCCTCTGTCTGCTCTTGCTTCTTGGTGCTCGCCATGACACCGGCTTTCTGGTAGTCACCAACACGCTTCTCGAAGAAGTTGGTCTTGCCAGCAAGCGAGATATTCTCCATGAAGTCGAAGGGGTTGGTGGCGTTGTAGTACTTGGGGTTACCAAGAGCCAAGAGCAGACGGTCGGCGACGAACTCGATGTACTGGCACATGAGTGTGGCGTTCATACCGAGCAATGCGCAAGGCAGAGCATCTGAGAGAAACTCCTGCTCGATCTCGACGGCTTCGGTGATAATGGCCTGGACAGCATCCTTGCTTGGGCGGTTGTTGAGCAGAGAGAACAGGAGACAAGCAAAGTCTGTGTGCATGCCCTCGTCACGAGAGATGAGTTCGTTGGAGAATGTGAGACCGGGCATGAGACCACGCTTCTTCAGCCAGAATATAGATGCGAAGGAACCACTGAAGAAGATACCCTCGACGGCGGCGAAGGCAACGAGACGGTTGGCGAAGGTGGAGTTCTTGTCAGAGATCCATCGCAGGGCCCAGTCGGCCTTCTTGCGGATGCAAGGAACTGAGACACGTTAGTTGGAAGGCCAGATGGCGAGAAGAGAATCAACTTACTGTTGTCAATAGCGTTGAATAGGTATGTGCGCTGCTTGGGCTCGCTGATGTATGTGTCGATGAGGAGAGAGTATGTCTCGGCGTGGACGTTCTCCATCATGATCTGGAAGCCGTAGAAGCATCGCGCCTCGGGGATTTGTACCTCGCCGGAGAAGCGCTCGACAAGGTTCTCATTGACAATACCATCGGAGGCGGCGAAGAAAGCGAGGACGTGGGAGATGAAGAAGCGCTCGTCATCGTTGAGACGCTTGTTCCAGTCATGAAGGTCCTTGGAGAGATCGATCTCCTCGGCGGTCCAGAAGGATGCCTCGGCCTTCTTGTACATTTGCCAGACCTGTGAAGCATAGTGTTAGTCCAGATCATTGTAGGAATACTTTGACGCGTATTGGGACGCGTCGGACGCGTCGTGCTTACATCATGATACTTGATGGGGAAGAGAACGAAGCGCTGGGGGTTCTCTTGCAGGAGAGGCTCGTCTGCCTCCTCAGGTTTGATGGTAGGTGCAACAGTGTGCATCTTCTTCTCGACCTCGTCCACTTCCTCCTCGAGATCAGGAATACCAACAATGGGCTTGTAACGGTTCTCCTTGTCCGCAGAAGAGAAATCAATCTTCTTTGCTGGTGAATCAGACATCTTGAGTGTGTCAATGGCAGATGCAGCCTGTATGCGCGTTAGTATAACGCGTCCATCAAAAGTTATTCAAGCTACGCGTACCTGCTTAGAAGGCGTGGACTGGAGAGCCGACATTGTGAAAAAAAAACGATAAATTGTGCGGCGCTATGAAGTATGCAACAAGGCGACCGTAATATCTAGAATACCTGCGGTAGTAGGAAGGTGAGGTGCTGAAGTTGTTGATGTCGAGTATCTTTGTCGAGGAACGCGTCTCTTAAGCAAAAGAAGCCGGATCTGGCACGTGACCGGGCGTGGTCGCGCCTTCCGTTTCGTGCCCCACTGTCGCGCTATGACGTGAACCATGAGCAAAAGTGATCGCAGCTGCCTTCTGATGCCATTCGCACGCTGCTTTAATAACAACATTTGTTTTCTCATCAAGTTAATTGTGCGCATTCCAACAGCACCCATCTTGTATCTCTTTTTGTCTGTCCATCACCACAAGTCTCGAGATGAAGTTGTGCTCTCGCGACCCCAGCCACGGCTCGCGTCTGCAAAACACAACCGTGCAGACGCGTTTCTCCACGAACGCGCTCTCGGCCCACCACAACACTGGTCAACCATGCACGTTCTGTTCCGCCTTCCGTTAGATCATCCCTTGGCGGCTGATTCAGGGCTTGGAAATGCGCAATTCGGGCTTCATTGGCCGCACCATCGGCCGCATTGTGCACCTCCTGTCAGGCACACGCAGAATTTGGATCTGATAAGATTGATCTTTGTCAATGATCAGTCTCAATTGCCCCACGCAGGCCCATCCCATGCATTCGGCTTCAACCCGGCTTTGAAAGCCGGAACGCGTCCAAAGACGCGTGTGAAGCCCTGGCGATTTGATATCATGTGCTTGTCACAACAGCGTTAGCAACGGCTCAACGTCTGAGAACGGATCTCAGAGCGAGCATCAAGAACCTCCAAGACTTCTCCAGCCACTTGACATACGCGTCAGGTGTCGGTCTTGTCCTCGACTGTGGAGAGGTGACATCGGTCCTCCAAACGGCTTGCCTATCCCCCATCACTGACATCTCATTGTGCTTGACTATACTCAATCATTGTTACGCGTCAAGCGGCGGAAACTTCCAAGTATAGAAATAGATCCCTTCACTTGACACAGATCTCGAATCTTATAAACTGAGTCCTTTGGCCACGGATTGGATAAATCATTGCGTTCCAACTAAGCCAGACGACATTTCGCTGCTCTCGCGTTCGAGATACTCATATCTACAACTCGGATATGCGGCGCGTCAGTGAGGCTTGACTGGTGCGGCAGTCGGTCACCCCACAAAATGATTGGGCCCAGGAACACAAACCAGGGTCCCTCTTCCTTCAATCGCGGCTGGGCATACTCAAGACGAACAACTTCTCTCATCATGACCGAAAGTCGTATCACAGAGAACAGCTCCATTTCCAAGGATACGAATTGACGCAACGAAATTGATCATTGAGTGCTGACTCAATATTTTTCGCTACAATGCCAAGAACCCCCTATCCGCTGTGGCTGAGCCCAACGAGGCGTGCTGGCTTGTTCAGCATTGCTCTTTGTACCCGCTGAGAGCGTCCTCGACTCGTCAGGATTGAGTCTCAATTGCTTTAAGCAACATGTCGCAATACCCCAGCATGCCTCCACCGGGAGCGTACGTTCCACCGAACCAGAATCAAAACACCCCACCACCACAAGGCTATGGTGCACAACATCAGCAGCAGGGCTACCAGCAGCTTCAAGGTCCAACGACATATCAGTCGTCAGCACAAGGCCATGGCCAACCTAGCCAGTCACACAAAGCTAGTGGAGGGACGTTTGGACAAATGATGAACCAGGCAGTCACGACCAGCAAACCGATGCTGAACAAGCTGAGCAAGACAATAAGCTCAAAGCTAGGGAATAAGCCTACCACATCAGGAAACCCACAACATATGCAGAGTTACCAGAACTACCAACAACATTACGGCCAGCAGACGCAAGTTCACTCACAGCCTCAGAGCCACACTTTCAATCCTCAAGCCCAACAGACACAGCAACATCCACAGCCGCAAGCACCGAGCACCTATCCTCCCCAGCAGTCACCTTACCAGCAATCAAACTACGGCTCAGGACAAGGCAACTACTTTACGCAACAAGCGCCAACGACGCCGCAGACGCCGTACACTCGAGCCACTCCACCACCGCAGCAACCTTTGCAGACAAGCTACAACAGTACGCAGTTCGATCAGGGTGGTAATACAGTAGGAGATCAACAGGCGCAGGCGCAACAAGGACAATATCATCATGGGCAGATAAGTCAGGCACATACTCAGACTCAGGGACAGTACCAACAGCAGCCTCTGCAGGCTCAATACACAGGTCAGCAGATGGGCGTTATGGGAGGTTCTCAACATGTTCAACAATCGTCGAATCCGCAATCGCCGCAGATCTCCAGTGTCTCGCCGAGTTCGTCAGCTCCTCAGCAAACCCAGTGGCATAACTCACACACCGGTTCGGAGCAGTCTCTCGCTTCTACATATCAGCAGCCTCAGCATCAGCAGCAGCAGCCCCCGGCATCTACCGCTCATACGCAGCAGTCGTACTTCCCGAATACGAATGTACAGGCGCAGCCCAATAATCAACAATGGACACCGCTGTCCCCAGCAGGCTCTGAAGGCCAGGGCCATAGCCATAGCCAGTTGCCTCCTGCCTCGATTAGCCCCCCTCCTCCACCGCCGGTCCAAAGCAAACCGCAAGCTATGCCAAGTGTCTCGCCGCAGCAATCTCATGGTTCTACTCCCGCTCCACAATCAGTCGCTGCGCAGCCTGGGCCGCCAACAGAGTTCATCGCTGAGTTGCCGGCTGATATGGGCAGTCTGAGCATTGCAGAAACGAAACCCCTGGAGCACGCTCCAGTACCGGTCCCTGGACAGGCGTCGCCGTACCAAGCCTACGAGTCGTCGACCGCACAGGCTGGACCATCATCACCCGGCTTCACCATTGCTCGTCGAGCTGTAAGCATAAGCAACGTGCCGTATGCAGACCCATGGCGGTTTGCCGACCCTCTTACCGAGCTTCCTACGCGGGAGTTCTACATCATTGCCGACCTGCTGTTCGATGCGCTAGATAGGAAGTTCGAGCCACAGAACACTGGAATGCTAGAGGCAAGCAAGATACTCAGGAGCTGGATTGACCTGACTGAAGACGCAACACGTAAGCTCGTTGTGTTAGGGCTGTACGTGTTTGATACTTACTTCCGCGTAGAACTCTTCTCGTACAACTCTTACAGTGCATTTGGCAAGATGTGGAGCCTCCAAGGCATTCCACATGTCATGGTACCTTGTCAACCGTCATTGACGCCGATTTGGAACTTCAACCAGCACTCACATGCTCATGAGCTCAAGCTGTCCCCTGTGCAAACAAATGCAGCGACCTACGCAACATACATGCCAGCCTTGAACCGCGCTGGGTGGTACATGTTCTTCTTTCTTGAAATGATGCACGGTCCTGACAACATCAACAAACTGATGCCTGCGTTCTGTTCTGAGACTTACAAACCAGGAGTCTTGCACCATCCCGACCTCACCAAGCGCGACAAAGCAGAGGCGCCAGCACTTCAGGCACGAGCTGCTGAAATACAAACCACGGCCATCAACCAAGTATGCAATGAAACCAAAGCTACAATACTGGCTGAATCAAACAACTGAGCAGCATTTGGACGTCGAGACAATAATGGACTTTGGTACTACCACGGGTCTGGCTGGAGGCTATCATGGTGGCTGAGTGGGTCTTGGACCTCTTGGTCCACACATTTCAGATACCACGTTTACCATGGACAATTGACCTATATCGACGGGTTTCACTCGATGTCAACCTCCTGATTACGTGCAGATGCAGTGCTGTCTTAAGCTGGACAAACGTCGCTTGCCGAGTCTTAGCGGCAGGTACAAGTGGCGGGGGGCTAGCTTCCCGACGCGTGTCCCGTCCCGTCTTTCGATGAATACAAAACCACTACTCACAACAAGGTTCAACAAAGACAACGTGTTGAGTGTTTTCACTTACTTAGCCGTAAACTTATCGACACGAGGCATCGTGGTCTGCCCCAACATGCCCCGATTGTTCACCACGGGCGGAATGATATCGATCCGCAATCTCGGTCGCCAGGGCAGGGGTCTGGTGGCATTCGGTTGGCTGCGCAGCGTTCGATCGGCAGGCACGACAGATTTTTGGCGGTAGGGTGCCTTCCTTGCTTCAGGGTGTTGCACAACAAAACGCCGGGACGCGCATGCCAACCTCTTCTTGTCTTCTCCAGCCTTTCTCCTCCATCACAAGTTATTAGCATCGTTAGCCCACCAGCAGCATTATGCCGATATTCCCATTTTGATCATATTGCGACACGGTAACCGTCGCCTATTTCATCGCTAGTATTATCGAAGATCATCCACAGAATCGACTTGTTTGGGTTGCGCTCGGACGTCAGATCTCACGATGCGCGCTTCAAGCTTCCTCGCTCCGCTTTTCTTCGCCACCACATCCTTGGCTCAAGGTGTCGAAGAAGGCATCGAACCATCCTCGCCTGCGCCAGCTGGATGCGAAACAACTGTAAAGGGCAACTTCACTATTGGCGTAGAGAACTTTTTTGCGGCAAGATCCAAGCGCGAAACAGCTCAACAGGTACAAAGCCTCGCACAACACAAATGCACATACAATACTGACTTCGATGCGAAAGGCCGCCGATGGACTGCTCTTCTGCACACTCGAGGACGGTATCCTCCGCGATCAGTACAGCCGCACAGGTTCCGTTGTCGCCAATCGCCAATTTCAATTCGACGGCCCGCCACAAGCAGGCGCCATCTACACAGGTGGTTTCTCGGTATGCCAGAACAAGTCTCTTGCCATTGGTGGCTCGACAAGATGGTTCCGATGTATGAGCGGTGCATTTGGTAACCTGTACGACGAGTCGATTGGCGATCAGTGCACAGAAATTAGGATCATTGTCGACTTCGTCAACGACCCTTCGCCTTCCAGCTCGCTCGTCCTCCCAGCCAGCACCACGCTCAGTCTCATTCCTACTGGAGGAGCGGGCGTTACTGTATCCTCCTCCGCCACCAATGCGCCCTCCGTTGCGTCGAGCTCTGTCAGTAACAGCACGGTGTCGTCTGGTTCCTCTGCTGGCTCTTCGTCTCGAACCGCCACATCAGCATCATCTAGCTCTGCCACTGGGTCGGCAAGCGGCCTTGCGAGTGGGCCTGCATCCCGAACCTCGTCACCTACCGCCAGTGGTGCAGCTCCTCCTGCGTCCGAAGGCGGCGCCACTGTTTCTTCTCCCCTCGCACAAGGGGCCATTCTGGGAGCACTGCTGACGATCTTCGGTGCCGCATTGACTTTGTAAGCTGCGCAAAACGCACGAACGTGCATCCAACAGCGTGCAAAAAATCTGGTGGTATATTTGTTTACCCGGGCCGCAGCGCTGCATCTCCTGGTGCTATTCCTTGTACAACACACTGCATAGAGTACGGATGATATCACGATACAAGGTTATACCTGGCGATTGACTCGATTTCCTTGCCATGTGGTGCCATTGTTCACACATTACTCTACTCGCATACACGATTTGGAGAAGACTTGCTGCGCGGCGGAAGTCTGACATGTGCAGTCGCATTGGATAAACTGGAGAGGAGCATGTTATAACCGGTGTGCTGTCGAAACCTATAGGCGTTGACTTTTTGTATAGACAACCACATTAGTAATGATAATTCGGTACAAAACATCCTTGGTCCGCAGTATAAAGGTATGTGTGACAGCGAGATCAGTAGCAGTAGGGGAGTTGCATCATAAAATTAATTGCTACAATCCTCTGACCATTGTGTGCCCAATTATCTATGCGCTCTCGCTCGTACCACGCAAGCGTCCCAATGGGTTAGCGCCATCGTCCCGACACGTGACAGCCTACTTCACTACGGTACTGTAACTGTCACGGGTATTTCCCCTTACATGTACTGGCCAGCCCTTGGACAGACTCCGGAGATTGACCGGAGGCTCACGGGCCACCTGCATATATTCCTCACAAACCTGGAGGCTCAACCATCAAGGATTCGTCTAATCTCATCCCATTTTGTAACACCTACGACCGTATCCGCTCCGATACCAATGTGGTTCCTGCAGGTCTCAGCACACCGCTCCCTGTCTGTTGCAAACTACCTCTTTGTCACCTGGACAAGGGTACTTCTGATTCCCCTCCAAAAGGGATACTTAATGACTCCGATACTGTAGTTTAGATAGAGTAGTTTTTCTGTATCCTTTTTTGTACAAGACCTATAGGTGTAGGGAATTCCATCCTAGTGTTCTCAACGTCCCAGCACTCCCATATGCCTTGTAGCGGACTCACACTTACTTCGGAGTCCTTTCCTACCTACCTGCGTCGTTACAAAAGCCTCACAATCACTGGGCTTATCCGGAGTAACAGGTGAAGTACTTTGACTAGTACCTTGCCTCTGACCTTGTGCAGTTACTTCTGCCAACGATGACTGAGCCCGAGCCAAGTACACCTTGCAGAGAGTCATCCCTACCTCTTTTATATCACTGACCTCACCTCGGAGCTCAGTAATGGCATCGACAGTGAGGTTCCTGGGGCACCTAGAGCGTGCTTTCTCCTGTACAAGTAGTCCTCTGATGTTCTCAGAGGGCTCATTGACAGTACACATGCCTTGCCTCACCTCTCTTGCCCATATCTCCGCCACCGGCTGAGGTACTTTGTGGTGGTGTTCTACTCGATGAGACTCCCCAGAAGGTACCCAACAAGTCTTGTTGTAGTTACGACAGTGCTGAGAAGTACAACGCCAGTAAAGGATAATGTCAAATTCTACACCTTTGGTACCTATGAGCATGCCTCGGGCTTCACCCAAGCCTTGTTCCTGGCGATTCGTGGCTGAAATCCTTTGGGATGACCCGGCTCCTTGCCTGTGTCCACCGTGGGTCCCTCCTGTGGTAGAGGAGGGTCAGAGTATAAGATCAAAATCCACCATGAGATCCTTGTGGGACCGGAGGCTTTGCTGTTCGACACGTTTTTGGCGGAGGCAGTGAAGGAGTCGCCTGAGGGACTCGGAGCGCTCTTCTCAGAGGGTTTGTACCCATCAGGTGTCCTTTGTTTGACTGGTAAAGTAGATGGTGGTGGTGAAGGAACTGACGCGATAGTTGACTGATTTCAGTTCTGATAATTGCTCTCTCACCCACCCAAAAAGTGTCAGGCCCAACTGAGTTGGGATGGCAATAAGTACTGTTCCGGCTGAGGGCTCACTATCAGAGTGAGCCATGATACCTTTTGGCTTGCTTGCCGCAGTGGCTGGAGCTGGCGCTTGACAAAAAGGGTGCAAAGTTGAAGCTCACAAGAGTCCTCCTCTGTGTTTTCCATTGCTCCAACTCTCTCTTTTCCACAAAACACCCTCCAATGAGCTAGAAACTCAACACCTTCCACCTCTTCATTCATCTCCCTCAACTCAGCCGCTTGCTCTTCCTCTAGACCCTCCGCCTCCATCTCCTCCCAGTCATCTCCTTCACCGTCACGCTTGCCAGCGTCATCAAACTCATCAGAATCAAAAATACTTCGACTGGGATCTTCACCGGAACCTCCGCTAACAAATAGTGCGTCATTGTCGTCGTCGGAGAGGTGGATGGGGGTGAAAGTACAGCTGTTTTGGTGAAGGATAGTCGGCTGAGAGAAGAGTTGAGATGGCTGAGAATGTGAGGGATGAGAGATCCCTGAAGGAGTACTCATAGAGAGGCCTCCTTCACTGAGACTGCTGCTAGTACGGCTACTAGCGCGTTTCTCATGCCTCCGTTTGGCTTGATTGGTGAGCGATTGGCTCCATGAGACCCCCTTCTCCGTTCTCCAACGGTCTCATTTACTGTAAGTCACCACTGTTGAAAGTCAGTAAGTTATCGTCAGTTGACGGCTGGGATAAACGTACTATCGTGATGCGGAGGTGTGGCAAAGAATCGGGTATGAAATGACAACAGAGCAATGGGTACTCCTTCACTATAGTCTCCAGAGGCTCCGGCAACTACGTCACATCACGTACTATGGCACTGGTTACGCTAGTACAGGTGTACCGGTGAAGGAAACTTGGGTACATGTACCATGGGAAGCACCTCTATTGCTCACAAATCTCACAAAAGTAAGTTACAGCTCCGTTGACGTACTACAGTAACCCAAACAGTCACCCACAGCGTACACTCACTTGCCAAGCCTCAAGTCACCCATACTAGTCGCTGTGGGTGACGATTTGGGAGCTCTACTAAGCCCCATATGGTGGTGGTTCCGTACATTTTTGCAAGCACCGATATGACTTGGCGCCTGGTTTTCCTGGAAAACACTTCGCATGCGGATTTGCCTCGACCCACTCGTTCATCTTGCCAGCTTTCACGGCTTTAAACTGCTCCAAGAAACCCTCGCCTGTGCTGACGATGAAGCCGAAGGAGTTGTTGGTGATGATGTCGTAGTGTGCGGCCGTCGCCGGAGAAGACGAAACGGATTGCGAAGCCGCGGGAGCCGTTCTCGCGGTTGTCGGGAAGGTTCTTGAAGCCGGTGTCGGTGCTATATCGCATGAGGAGGTGAGTGGAGGGGTTGGTGAATATGGGTGCTTTGGAGAGCTTGGAGGCGTCTTTAGGGCGGAGGGGGGGGGGGGGGGGCTACGAAGGTTCCTTTTACGAGCTGGCCTTTGGCGTGGACTGATGTTCGTGAGAGACGTGCTAAGTTCTCAGGATCTGAGTGCATGTATATCTGGCCGATACTTTTGCGGAATGTCGAAAGTCGTACGCATCGTGTCTACCAGCTCGTCAGAGAGCTTCAAGAGCTTGCGGTTCTTTGGGAGAGGCATCGTGGAGTTTTGATTCTGGCTACAGCTTCAGTCCTGTGGGTTCTCTGTACAAGGTGTCTGAGGCTGCTTGAGTCCTCGCTGAACTTTACCTATCTTCTCACTGGTCTACTGTGGCCCACTGCATTTGCTATTATGGAGCTAGCAGACGTTCTGGTACTGCTGGCGTCAATCCTCCCCAGCTCTCGAAGATGTTCCGACGATATCTATAGCACGGTCAGCGGTATATAGCCGTCTACCATGTGCTAAATGTCATAGTCCTGCATCGAAATCAAGCACGATACTACATATGTTGTTGAGCTGACGATTCTGGACGCCGGTCGGTGGCTCGAGACCGAAGACTTGTGTAACCGAAGCGGCATTGTTGAGCTAGATCTGGAGTACCGCAGCTGTGGAGGTGCCCAAGGGGGGGCTCGCTTTGCTCTGTGCGGATTGGGTGCAACGTTGAGGTTGCATGCGATGCAGCCATATTATTTCGTGATCCATAACGTCATCGTAAGTTGATCGGGAAACGCGAAGCTATTGTTAATGACAAGGAATTGGGTATCATTGAACACAAACGAAACAGCTAGACTACGAGGATAGCAATGTTTATTCAGACATCTTGCTTCGCCTTCTCCTCTGCTGCAGCCGCCGCGGCCGCAGCTCGCCTTTCCATCTCTCTCAGGCACGGCGCCTCGACCAGCTTTCCAAAGCACAGATTCTTTACTGTCCCAGCAGCCACCACACCCCACAGTAGCATGACACTAATTGCAAACACTGTTCCAAGGATTCTGAAGAAGGCACACGGCAGCTCCTCTCCGATCGTGATCGTGGACATGGTGAACACCCCAACCGGGAAGGTAAAGCCCCACCATCCCATGTTGAAGGGGAATCTGCTTTGGCTGATCGAAGCAATGGCGAAGAACAGCCACACAAGCCCGAAACCCCATAGTATTATGGCAACCGCCCAGCCGAGTACGTACAAGATCTCACCAGACATGGAGTGCAGTGTACCAGTGTCAGGGAAGCGCTTTTCAGCCTGGATTCCGAGTTGCATAACGGCATATCCACCCTGACCCATCGGTCCTAGGGGGAGGAAGACGCTGACAATGACCTCCTGTGGTGGAAGCTTGTGGATCGCCAGACGGTGGAAGTACATCGTCAATACCACCATGGCCAGTGGGACACCAATACCCCAGAGCACATAGCTCGTAACGATGGTAATGACTGCGTGGTTTGGATCCGGAAGGATGGACGCAACAATGCCGCCGGAAGCAGCTGCAACGATCGGGGCAACGATAGGCAGAAGCCAAGCGGCTGTCATCGTCTCGTGGCGTGTTTGATGTGTGGTCATCATCTGGAAGGGCAGCCACAGACAACAAGCGATAGAGACGGCAACGTCAATCCACCACATCCCCCACGCTACGTAGGGTGTGCGGCCGCCCCAGGCAGGAACGCATAGTGCGACGAAAAGATTGATGAGCGTTGCGAAGCCCATGGGCAGGGTACCGAGGAAGAGAGACTGCACGGGATGTTGCAGCATGAGTGTCCATGTTGCTGGGTAGAGTGTGTAGCGCAGTATGCTGATTACGAAGATGACGGCGAAGAGGATGATGTTCAGGACGAAAAAGATGGTACTGAGAATGTTGAGGGGTGTTTGGACTGACGGGTAGAGCGTGGAGAGAGCGTGAAGGAGGATACCCACTATGCCGGTACCCATCGTTACAGCAAACTGATATTTTTAGCATTGGAACATTATGATGAAGGACATGGTTGTCCTACCCATGATGGTGTGAAGTTCTGCACTATGCGTCGCCAGCCTCGTCGGTCCGCCGGAATCAGCCACTTGGGTAGAGCTTCGGTGTTCGAACATGCCATTTGTTGTCGAAGCTGGCATGGTGTAAGCTGACGAGGCTGGTTTGGACATGTTGCTTTAACGGCTGTATCGTTTGAGCGTGAGTGAGCGGCAGCTTGTGACTGGCAGGGTGTCGCCATGGTCGCGGTACGACTGTTGAGACGCCCGGAAAGTTTGAGGTCTGGAGAATCCGAGTTGAAAGTATGAAGAGATGTGTGTAGTCGAGCTGGGTTTTTGGAGTTCAGTTGATGCTGCGAGTCTGGATCTGAACCAAAGTACACAATCCGTCGGCGAATGAGATGTGATTGATGTAGAAAAGGCAAAGTGGAAGTGGGAGCAGTCTATACTTATCTAAATTACACCAGTTACGAAACAGTCGTGAGGATTCTTTACTTGTCACTTTTCATCGCCCACCGGCCAGCTCGGCGTATGAATCAAGGCTTACACAACATTCTTGCCCGCACCGTCGGCGACAGTCCGAAATGCCTCACAAGACTCAGCCAGAGTTACGCTCATCCAATTTCTCTCACGTAAAACGTTGCTAGTTTTGACGATGCATTCCTTGCTAGAATGGAAGAGTTGTAGGAAAATCCGGGGCTGGTGAAGAAACGTGATTGCGTGATTGGGGTGCAGGCGCTAAGGTGCGTAGGAACGATCTAGAATGTTTTAGGAATGGGCGATTCTCGGAGCCGAGATCTTGGGGTCTCCTTTTCGATGGCGGACGCCACGATACGGGTCGACAATACCATTATTGCTTTCATCGAGATAGAGATCCTTTGTCCTGCCTTCACTGTCAGCTGCCCATCATGGCGTTGTTAATACTGTCCTCAAGTGTTTGATACGCAACGTGAAGCTGAAAACTACGAGATGCAGAAACACTTCGCATACGTATGCGATGTTGGTATCTCGTGGCCAAGCTGGGCTGCTCTGCTAACACACTGTCGCGAATGGGGATGCCGAACAGTCTGTAATGGCTGTGGAACTCATGGGGGATTGTGAGTACCTAATAGTACAGACTACCATGCGCACATCAAGAAGTACAATGTCTGCATCGACTGCGAAGAACATCTCGATTCTCACAATCAACGAGCTGAGGTGGGCTGCTTCAAATCAACCGTTTTGTATGTTTATCCTGACGACTGAATACGTAGCACCAAATGTTTAATCACGGTCACACACGCGACAGAGGCAATACCAGCACCTTACGGCCCTTAAGCCCCGTCACGAGTTCGCGGCATCAAACTGGTTCTTTCAGAGTTCTTCTGTAACTTCTGTTCTACCGGCATGCAGTTCTTCGGGATAGAAAAGCACTCAAGCTCCACTTCATCAATGTTCACAGCAGATGCTTCTGTGGCTTTCGTTTCTCCAATTGGGAAGACTTCAACCGGCACTGCCGCAAGACAGGATGCATGATTGTTTGTGACGGATGTCCAACTAGTCAAGCGTTCCTTCACGAAAGCTTTCGCGAGCACGCTGAGACGTACAATGTCTGCAAAGAATGTACACGGCACTTCGATACTCCTTCGAACTTAATCCACATAAGCGTTAACTGACTCCTTCAATCTAGCAACATCTGACTATATCCAGTTCAGCACGAATTGACCCACCGAGAGCCCATTTACGGGTGCTTAGGCTGCGTGCGCAAGTTCACTACCTACAGCGGTATGATCATTTACCTGGAAGCAGGCACCTGACTATCTGGAATCAACATTTACGACATCTGCTATTCTACCGCACTATGCTACTAATGGTCCAAACACACCATCACAGCTCTGGATAGGTTGATGTTTCTTGAGAATCAGCCTATCTGAATGATTCAGGAAGAGACTGGCGAGTCGAATGATTTCTTCAATTGTCCTACGTGCATCCAGCACTTTCTTAAGTTGTCTAGCTTCTTCATGCATGTAGAGTCACTAGCTTGCAGTCAGACTCTGACTGGTGATGCAATACAGAAATTACGCATGTGTTTGATCAATCGCCATGTGTGAGCATAACGACATAAAGCCTACTCTCAGGCTGAGAAAGCGAAGTGTTGGCTTTACCGATCCGATGGGAGCAAGGCATTGTCGGATGCCTGCATGTGCTGTCTGTAACTATGTTCTCCTCAACAAGGGAAGAGATATTGGCTTCCGCCCCGCCCTGTGATGGAAGGCGAGCTGCAGCAGATGTTTGTTTCACTGCGGCAACGCGGAAGAGGGTAGCTTTCAACATCTTACACTTTTTGAAAGCTTGTCTGCCCCACCGCACTTTCAACTACGAATGCCTGAAATGTGATCGCGGCTTCAAGACCCACGGTCGCATGGCACGAGTCACCCTTATTTCTTTATTCCTCCACTAAGCCCAGTAGATCATCCACCTCGAGTCAGGCTGCTGCAGCGATATCGACCGTGACCTGCTCAATATCCTGGCTGCTGAGTGCCATAGGTGGACTGAGTTTCTCTTCGACGACTACCAACAGTATCTGATCGACGGCGATCTTGCATACTATCACGACAAGATCATCCCGTACTTTTGCTCAACTTGTGGCGCAGAGATACCGAGGCTTTCGAGTCGGCTCCAGCATGTGGAGTCGCAGTCGTGTAGCCAGACCCTCCACGACGGTGTTGTTGGGACGCTTCGCTGATATTTGGCTAACTATGCCTGATCGTGGATTTCCATTCGCATAAGAGGAGGTCTAATTAAGGCACAATCCATGGTTGGTAGCAAGGGACGAGTACGGATCGCTAGAGAGTTCTCGCAGAGCAATGTACGAGGTGAAGTGAAGGTGAACCCAGCACGATCCGCGGATGACGTCCGTGGGTACCGTTTTTATTGTTTACTGTCAGCAATATGAGAGGAGATCAGGAAAGTAGTTGGTTGATTGATAGATGTATCAAGGTGAGTGAATATATACCCTCCTGTTACCTAAGCAGTCCTGAGACGTAGGGTACCTGAGCCTCCTAGATAGCTGATATTTACGATTCTCTCCCACTTCAATCTCAACACCACGCTTTAGCTGTCCGATTGCAGAACATGAGTGCATCATACAATTCAAATCTATACCAGTCTCCACATCAGCCTTATCAGCAATACCAGTATACAAACCAGTCTACATACCAGTCTGCACGCAGCGCGCGTACCGCATCGTGAGTGTTTTCTTGCACGTGCCCCAGTTTCAAGCTCACGACAGGCAGGTGTTGCGAACGCTGCAGGCGCAGGTTCAAATCTGAATACGCAGTCAACGAGCACCGCCGTGACTCTGGACGCCATTGGGAGCGCCCGACGTGCGGCTTCGACGCCCAGCGCATGACGCTGACATATCTCCTCATGCCTACCTGTACTTCAGCTGATCACGCTGCCACTTCTCTCTCTCCATGCAAGCACGCGTGTACTCGGCCGTCACGCTGTACCCCTGTTCTGTATTCCAGGTATCCAGTGGGCTCCCGCAGTCAGTCATCGCGCTTCTTCGACACAACTTCAACAAAGCTCGAGGCCACACAATGACAAGCACAAACAAGTAAGATTTACCGGGCTGTCATGTGATCCTGGCCTACAGTTTCGCCTGGCTGATCAAGTGAACACAGATACAATTATGTCAGATGACGCAGTGCAGCAAAACATCTTCTTCGGCCAGCAGTGACAATTGTCTCGAGTTTTCTGCGGTCGCATTTCTACTTCTTTAAGGAGCAGAAACGAACATAATCATCACTTCGCAACATCAAGATGCCTACACAATAGACGCATGAACAAGAGCCCTTGATACGCGTCGTGTGCCAACTTCCGTGATGCTGCATCTCATTCTCCCTGTCCCTCTCCATTACCTTTCCTACCTTCTCCCCTGCGGCAGCATCCCCAAAAGCCTCTCGATTTCCACCACCGCACTCCCACTCGCCTTATCCCTTAAACTCAGCAGCAGTTCCCTATCTTTTGCCTTATGCGCCTCCTCGCCCGCCTTAACCAACAGTCCACACTTAACCCACATATCCACTCTCTCGCTTACGGTAAGACTTGTACACTTGGGGATGAAAATCGACGCGACTCTTGCGTTGCCAGCAGCGAGAACTTCATTGAAGAAAGGCTCCCACCCGATAGGAGACTTTTTCTGTTTGCCCCATTCTTCAATCTCAACCCACAGCCGCGCCGCAACGAGCGCACGGAGTCGGATCCACGTATACGTTTTATCCGGGACCCTGAACTCGTTGACGACTTTTTGCGCGCGCTTCTGATGCCCCAGTTTGATCAGATTGAAGATTGTGTCGTTAGTGGAAAGGCCGATGAGACTTGTACCAGCAGTGGATTGGTTGGGGATGTCGCGCGCGTTAGCAAGGTCCTTGTCGAATTGCGTTTGCATCTGTAACAAGCGCTGGGCTTCGTCGACGGCGCTGCGTGTGAAGACTGCGGGGGGGTCGCGGGAGTCGCTCAAATACTTCGACGCGAGTTTCAGCTTATCGAGCGATTGGGATAGCGAGGGTTGTACGAGCGCAGAGGATATCAGGAGAGCAGAGCCGTCGAGGCGGCGGTCGTCTTGGTAGTACAGGTCCTTCAGGAGATCGGTATCTTGGTCGCGCGCAGAGGATTCCACAAGCGCGGTTGCGACCGGACGGGAGTTGATGACGCGGAAGAAGGATGCGAGGGGCAGTTTCTTGCGCAGGTGGAGTAGGACGTGGAAGATGAGGTCTGTGTCGCCGGATTCGATGGCTTTGTCGAGCGCGATGGTGTCTTCTTTCATGCTTAGGAGGAGAGGGACTTGTTTGCCTGCTCGGGGCTCGTGATCAAGGAGCGATGTGGCGAGGCGGATGCGGCCTTCGTCGTAGGCGGCGCGAGCGATTTCCTCAAAGGAGACGCCGGGTTTGCCGGCGAGCTTTTTGACGATCAGGTTGCATATTTCCTCCTCGGGGTCGGTTGAGACGCGCACTTTCTGCTGCGCCCAGTGGCCGTGGATCTGACTTGTTGGGAGGTGCAGGTAGTCGGCGACACGGAGCGCAAGGAGGTATTCATTGCGGTTTGTGAGGCGCTCTACGAGCTTCTCAGGCGTCATGCGCCGGTATTGATCGTAGCTCAGAGGCAGGCCAATCTCATAGAAGCGCACGGCGTTCAGGACGCGCAGGGTATCGCACGTGTCGACGAAGTCGTCTGACGAGTAGAGGTCGAGTACCGACTTGCCGTACGAGGCAGCTTTGAGAAGCGACTTCTGGCAGTGAATGTTGTACTCATGCGCCGCAGCTTTGATGCATGCGTCTACTGCCTCAGCCAGGTTTGGCCGGATCAGCTGGATGAGGTCGTCTGCTTTGGGACTCTTTTGCTCCAGCAACGACGACGCTTCGAGCAAATTCGCAGCGGGCGAGTCAGATCCTAGACGAAACACCTCGACCGTCTCGTCGGGCACTTTCTGGATGAACTCGCAGACATCGTTGGTCAGCAGCCGTATGCCATCGACATCGGGCAGCAGATGCACCCATGTATCGTAGTAGAACTTGGTCGCTGCGCTCTTCGGCCCAATGAGATGCACCTCGTCCTCCCAGGCCAGCGCCACAGCATTGGAGCCGCACCATTGCATGTCCTTGGGCACCGTCTTGACGCGGCTGTCGTACTCGCTGAGCTTCTCGCTCCAGTCGCCGCTCACCACCCAGACCTTTCCGTCCTCTGTGTAGAACGCGAGGAACTCGCCGCGGGGGCTGACGCTGACATGTCTGAATGGGCCGGCATCAAAGTTGCGATCCTCGGCTTCAGTCGCGTCTACGACGTACAGGGTGCTGCCCATGGCGAGGATGACTTCGACCGAGCGTGAGAGCGAGTACGCGGGCGGTATGATGTTCCAGGACACGACGTGCTCCGTGGGCGGTATAGCGAGCAGCTTGGGGCGCGGTTCGGCGTACGAGGCGACCGAGATTAGGTGGTTGTTGCCGAGCAGCGCAACGAAGCCGGTGTTGTAGAAGCGGCAGGAGACGACACCGTGCTGGTCCGAGTCCTATCGGTGGTCAGTATACGTGGGAGCATAGAAGCGGGCGGGCACATACATGGCCCAGTGTGAAGGGCGCGAAGTCGCCTTGTAGGTCGTAGTAGCAGCGCACCGTGCCGTCCTCGGTCACAACAAGCAGCTTCTCGTCCTCTGACCAGCCGAGGCCCTTGATCGTGCCCTTGTCCCACTGCAAGCGTCAGTCACTCTTGCATGTAGCGTCTTCGAACGCGCGCCATCGTACGTTGATGCTCCGAATCAGCTTGCCGGCGCAGCTGTATACATCGATGCTCGACTTGGCTACACCAGGCCCTCTGTATGTGTGCAGCTTCTCTTCATCGCGGTAAACCGCTGCCGGTTGTCAGTATGTACCCCTGTTCCATACCTGGGCGCAATGGTTGCATACCTACCTACTGCACCGCTGTACGGGGCCCCCACCACATTGTAGTTCTCGAGCTCGAGGTCCTGGTCGAACACGGCCGTGTACAGCTGGATTTTGCGGTAGAACTTGTCGCCGACCTTTTCCCAGTTTGCGGTTGGCTTCGACATGGTTACCGCGCTTTCATGGTGTAGTGAGGGTGCTGCTCGGCTCGGAGTGGACGCGCCTGGAGGCGTGAGGTCGCGGCTGCCGTCTGTGCTCAAGCTGCACCATCAGCCACGCCACTAGCCACGCCACTAGCCATGCCACCAGCCACACCACTAGCCACACCATCACTCTTGTACCTGCAAGCCATCTGGCACATGTGGGAAAACATTGTCATTGATTGAAGCTACGTAACCTACATACTGATAAAGAGTAACCAAAGCCCAACGCCGTCGCTGCATGCATTCGTAGCCGTTTTCTGAACCAGGCTCATTTCCCCAACGGTATCCAACTCGTGAACGCTTCCCGTGCTACTGTCCACCTTGATCAAAGCCTATGGCATGCGCAAGAGCATCTCGTACACCAAATCGGTCGACATCAGTTCCAACCTTCTTGCGGAACAGTCCAAGGTCGCTCAGGAAAGCTTGAGCCTCGTCGTGCAGCTCGTTTGCGAACTCGTCGTGCTGGTCGCCTTCGTCGAAGCCAGAGTCGGACCCATCATCACTGCCCTCTGCATCGGATGGTGGCTCCTCCGCATCGCCGTCCATCCAGTCTTCGCGTTCGAAGTCTGGCGTGCCCACAGATCGAGGCGGAGGCAGCACAATGGGGTTCTTGAGCTCTCCCACAGCAAGCGCCAGATGGCGGCGCAGGGAATCGATCTCAGCGCGCAGTTGCGTGTTGACCGGGCGCAGCTCCTCCACCTCGGATGTGAGCGCCTTGATTTTTGCGGCCGAGACCTGGCGGTTCTCTTCCATCAACCTGTGCATCATCGATACCTGCCGCTGGTACTCCTCCAACTCCGTCGCTTCTTCCCTCTTGCGTTGACTGGCTGCGTTCACGCTGACCTGCAGACTGCGGATCTGCTCCGACATCTCGGCGATCTGGGCGTCACGTTGGGCGGCAGACATGCAGTCCTGGTTGACCGAAGCACGAGTGCGGATGCGCTTGGCCTGGTCTGCGTAGCGGAGTGTCGACAGCGTCTCCTCGTAATCGGCTGGTGCGATGCATGCGACCATGGCCGTCTTGGAGTTACCACCAAGCGAGTCTCTGAGCAGCCACGTCAGGACCGAGTCGCGATACGGGATCACTTGTCGCGGCTTCCTGCCTTTCGTGTCCTGCCCACGAGCGGCGAGTGCATTGATTACACGACCGAGTGTGCTGAGCGACTTGTTGATCTGACCACCCTCTTTCAGCTGTTGTCCCGTGGCCTGCGTAGACTTGGCGCGTTCTGAACCAGCGAGATCCACAAGGCGCATGCGGGCCGTGCGTTCGATCGTCTCGTCCGACGTGATCGAGTGCGTGATCTGCTTCAGACGAATCGTGAACACGGCATGAGAGCGAGAGGACGTGTCGTTCATCTTGGTGGCTGCTACCGTTCGGCTCTGCGCATGATCATCAGTGTGCTGAAAGTAACGGGGGAGCGATGGCGTGTACCGAGTCGCCCTTTTTCAAGTGGTGAACAATCTCCGCATAGCTCTTCACTTCCTCCTCTCGCAGCCCCTGGACGTAGACGCCGTCCCTCGGGCTCTCGCGAATCTTGAGGTAGACGGGCGGGATCGTCGGGGGAACGAGCAGGTCGCGGACGTGCTCGTTGTATACTTCGAAGTAGGAGACCTGCACGTGGTAGGTTGTGTCTGGTTTCGGCTCGTGCTGGATGCGATCGAACAGCTCCTCACATGTGCGTGGGATGAGGCCTGGGTTCTCTTCTGTGCCCATCATGGTGTAGCTCTTGCCCGAGCCCGTCTGGCCGTATGCGAAGATGCATGTGTGGTAGCCGCCGAAGTTGTGGTCGAGGAACTCTTCGCCGAAAGACCTGTAGACGTCCTCTTGCTGAGCGTAGTGCGCGTCGCTCTCGTCGTGCGACCAGAAAGAGCGGTCGAATGTGAACTCCTTGTCTTCGACCAGTGACTTGCGCTGCTCGTCCGGGTCGACTTCGGGGGCGAGCAGCGTAGTCTTCTCGGTTGCTGGGTCCATGCGAATCAGGCATTTGGTGCCCTTCTCCCTCTCTGCTACGCATTAGTCTCGCAGTCGTGCCGAACGCGGCAGGGTAACATGCCTCGCCGCAAAAAGGTCCTGCATCGCACCACGACCTTGATGTTGCCCGGGTCATCTTGCGCTGGTGGTGCCATGGTCGCGTATGTTTCGGCGGCTGGTGCGCGCAGCGAGGGCGCCGAAGCGGTAGTGGCGTGGAAGCTGGAATACATTCGCCGGTCCACGATATCGTCCAGCAGCAGGTAGAGCTCTCCAAGTAACTGCTGCGACCGGGCGATATAAAGCAGGTGCATGGGCGCTGCTCCACTGGCGGTAGCGATGGGGCTCGCACGGCCCAGCCCCTTCCCGGAACCAGCAAAAGGTAAACACTGCGGGCGCGTCCCGTTGCTGTGGAGCGGATAAGCGACGTCACTGCTTGGCGCCCGCACCATCAATCAGAGGCCGACACGACTGCGGCAGAGAGAACTAGATGGCAGCCGAGCAAAGATGAGGCTCTCGGTGGGCGATGCTGGGAAGGGCGATGCCATCTTGACGCAGGGTCGTGAGTGCGCCTTTCCGGCCGTGCCCGCGCATTCCTGGAGGTGCTGGGTGACGGAAATTTCCCTCATGGCAGACGCGACGACATGTTCGCCGCAAAATTAGACTGGCTCCTCACACCGTGCCTCGAACATGACCGTGAAATGCATTCGCTTATCTGCTTAGCTAACCAGCACATCTTGCCGCGGCCTTGGATATGGACGACGCCATTCTTTACCTGAGCGACGAGCAAAGGCTCGAAGCGTTCGAGCGCAACTGGTCGAGACTGGAGGGCTCAACTCCACTACGCCTCGACCCTGATGCACTGAGGTCGTGTGTCCAACTTCTGCCTCGTGTCGAGCCTGGTGCAGCCAGCGAGCCCCATGCGAAGCTTACGGATCTTCTTCTATGTCGACTACGCGATGAACGACAAGAGTCGGAGTACCTCTACCGGCTCGCTGAAGCGTGCTCCAGCAACGAGTCGTTTGCCCTTCTCATCTTCAAGACAGTAATTTCCAGTTTGTCAGACGCTGCCGAGCGGTTGGCTGCACGAGAAGCACATGACAACCTCCAGGCTCCTGCATCGACCGCACTTGAGGAAGACCACAATCGTAACGGGCAAGCCAGGCCTGTGTGGATTACAGGCGGAGAGTCTGGTCGAGACGGGCGGACGGTGTCTCCTGAACAGCAGATACTTCGAATAGCAGCATTTCTGACGTTTCTCAAGTGCTCTTACTGGCTACCCCCTGACAGCCATCATGTGCTCGAGCCTGGTCTCGTCGAGCTACTCTCCACTTTCGTTGGCATCGAGGGTCTCCATGAACCTGCATTGGATGCACTGTCTGCACTGCTGTCACTGCTCAGCCGCCGACCACACGAACCACTCTACGTCGCCAACCCCGGATCGGGAAAGTCATGGCTGAAGGTGGATCCAGCAACGGGCAGATGTGTTCTTCGCCAGTCAATTGTCGACCAGTCTCTTTGGACTTCCTTCAAGGCCCTCGGTACTGCACGTTTTGGTACCAAATCAAGCAAACTGTTCAAGGTCTGGTTTCAATGGATCTCCCAAGCAGCCACGGATGGCCTCGATCCAGAAGGTGTTTACGAGGAACTATACTGGGACAGGGTGCGAACCGGATTGCTTACTGGATTTGCTGATCAGCGCAAATACTGCCTGGGTATTGTCCGGGCTTCTCTACTTGCTGCACAGAGCGACATCAATACACCCACTATGCGCATGCAAGTCGACAGGCGAGATGTCTACGTCAAGGCCTACGATCGTTACTTCGTTCTCTACGAGACCATAGTCCTCGACCGCTATGCGAATCAAATCGAAGCTTGCCTCGCTGAGCTGTCGGCCCTGTTCGGCTCTCAATCGGTCGTCACTGCGTCGATGGCGACAACATTGCTCTCCTCTGGACTGGATCCTCAAGTGCAAGAAGGCATCCGCAAGGTCATCGGCAATTGGTACTTTGGCTTCATGAGCGGCAGTCAGAGCCCCCTCTCGAAGGACTCAGAGTCCCTGACTGAACACACGGACTTCCTTATTAGGGGTTTCCTGCCATGGGCGACTCAGGGCAGCTTATTCACTTCTACATTGAAGGCGAGTCGCACGGATACCAAATGCGGCCATGGCGCAGCGCTCGTTCAACTCATCGCCCGCTTCATTGTATCAAAGTATTCAGATGAGGCGTATCGCGGAGAATTGCTTGCCTTGGTGTTGCATTTCGTTCTTGATGCAGGAGGGAAGATGTTCCAGATGTCAACTCTGTATTTGTTGGAGGGACTGATCAAAGGCTACGATGTAGCCAACCAAAATGGCGGTGAGTTGTTCATGACTTTCTTTGGTTCGTTTCTGGGGCGTCGGCGAAGCATACTGCTCATCTGCCCTGTGACGAACGGATTGAGTCCTTTTGGCTGAAGCAATGCTGACCTGTGTCTGCCAGGACCGACCCGGCTTACGCAGCGAGCCATAGAGGTTATCCTTGGGGTCTCGAGGACTCCAGGGCTTCCGGAGATCGCTAGCGACTTGTACAAGATCTATTGCAAGCGACTTTGTGACTTTGCAGATCTCGATCTGGGTTTGAGCTCGATTCCCGGTTACATTGCACTGAACAACAAGGTCGAGGAGCTCAGCAGGATTGACGAAATATCCAAGTCGCAAGCCACAGCAGTCTCGACAGACAGCGACTTGGCCTCTCTATCAACATTCTTACAAACATTGCAAGACACGAAACACACATCCATACAAGGTTCCGCCTATGCGACGGCATGCGACCAGCTCGTAGCTTACCTCGACAAGGCTGATCTGGCGTCGATAACCAGTGATGAGCTCCACACTACGCTGGACGCTATGTGGGAAGAAGCGGACCGCCGAGAGTTCAACCGATCGGTTGCCGTGCATCTGCCTACTTTGCTATTCCATCCAACCTGCATCCAGATTTGCTTGCGGGAACATGTGGACAACTCGGAAGATGGTTCTGGCAACGGTCTCGAAGCTCTTCTGACAAAGGCGGTAGAAACTTTGCAACAACTCTCAGAAGGAAGGTCGTATATCCTCACGAGTTTCGCGACCTCTTTGTGCAGGGCTGCTTTTTCACATCCAGCCGTCATTGAGGTACTCCCTTACGAAGACGTCATACTTCGGTTCCTGAATCACCCACCAGCCGCAAAGGCAGAGTTCCTGTTCGAGGTAGCTGCTGCAGACAAGCTTCAACATTACATAACCCATCGCAGCTATGCCTCGTACTACGGCCAACGCGAGTGGCACGCATATGCCGCATGGATTGACCTTTTGAACCGCTTCCCAGAAGAGCAGAAGCACCTTGCGAAACGCATTTTCGATCGCTTGCTCGAACCCTGGGCTGGTCAAAAGGGATCAATACCCGTCATCAGCAAGTGGAAGGATGTCTTCCAGCTGCAAGCCATGCTTATACTCACTGAATATTGCGTCTCAGAGGCCGATGCAGATGCGTATCTTGACAAGTTCATGCACGCTCTGACTGTAGAGCAATGGCCACGTTACCGCTTCGTCCTCGAATGGGCTATCACCCGTATCTATTTCCATTATCCCAGCAAAGCCGACCGCATACTGAAGGACCTCGCCCACCTTGATGAGAACAGTCCGATCCACATAGCTTCTCTGATGAAGCTTGCAGTCCTCACTGCACCTTTCTTGGACTCAGAAGATTTTGCACTTACCCTCATCACTCAACTCATCCCCTTCTCGGCGAGCCAAAAAGTACACATCAGACACGAAGCCCACCTCTCCTTCCCGATGATCTTCGAGCTGGCCGAAAAGAAGGGCTGGACTAACATCACCTCCAACCCCGGCTTCTCGGTCCTGAACACACATATTCGTCAGACCGAGAAGTTCAAGACCCCAGCCTGGTCCATCAGGACGCTCAGGATTGACGCTGTTGCTGACCTCACGCTCACTGAGATCTTTCAAGGCCAGTATCTGTACATTGAGAGTCCAGAACCGGAGCGTGTCGCACATGACGACTTCGTTGCCCTCGCCCACGGCAGCAAGAGCACCACCCTGCCACCAGCGCGTATCAGCTTGGGCAACCCTAGAACTCAGACCAAGGTCCCGGTGAACCCCAAACCAGCAGAGTTCACCCTAGACGAGGACGGCGTGAAGTCAAACTTCTACCAAACGAAGTCTGGGTTTGACTTCAACTCGCTTCTTCCAGCTGCTGGTGCGCCGCACCTCCAAGACAAGCAGCCAGCTTCCGTCATCCTGGTAGCCTCGCTCATCGACAATCCTACCAACCTTGGCGGCCTGTCACGTATCTCAGAGTCCTTCGGCTTGGAGACGTTGTACATCAACGACATCAAGAAGACCGCACACAAGGACTTCAAGGCTACTAGTGTGACCTCCGAGAAGCACTTACCGATCAAAGAGCTCAAGGAGGCGAACGTTCCGGTCTTCCTCATCGGTATGAAGAGGAAGGGTTACAAGGTCGTTGGCATCGAACAGACAGACCGCAGCGGTATACTTGGCGACGACGCTGCCGGAGGATCGAAAGACGTTGGCACTCTACCCAAACGATGTGTGTTGGTGCTCGGAGCAGAGAAGAGCGGCATCACGCCCGAGGTTCTCAGTGTCATTGACCGCTGCGTGGAAATCAGAACGGTTGGCATGACAAGGAGCTTGAATGTGCAAACTGCCGGCGGCATTGCTGTGTACGAGTGGTGGAGGGAATGGGCTGGGAAGGCTTGATAGTTCTTCCAGAGTGGAACGGCGGCCATGCCCTGAACGACCATGGACATCTTTTGTAGATCCGCGGACTGCATGAAGGATCCAAAAGGCGTCAGCGCATTTTGTGTGTATGATATCATACTTAGGGTCTTGCACCTGGTGACGCAATCCAAAGCTATCGTACCACCTTCAGAGTACCGTTCATCGATATCAGGTTGTGAGCCTGCTACTGAACTTGCCGTGTCGCTGTCACCCGCTGGGCTTCGCAGCATCGCCAACCACCGAAGATCCACCCACTTACCCACTCGCCCACTCACCAGGACAGCTTCAGACACCACGAACTCACCTTCGACACAAAACACAATGCCCGACAACACCTCCCCTCCATGCACAGAGGCTGTGAGATGAGGGACAGCTAAAGAAGCGGTACTGTCAGGAGCAGGAGGATCTGTTCAGCAAAGTTCAGGAACTCGAGGAGCAGAACGCTGATCTCTTGAAGGAGGCTAATGACATGCAGAAAGCTGCAGATAGCGTCGCAAAGAAGAGCGGCAGGACAGCCGAGCAGATGACGAAGCGCGACAGTCATTACAAACCTCGCTGGGAGGATGAGAAAAACGTGTCTGCAGCGCTCCGCACGAAGCTATAATGCAAGATCTCCGGAGATACGCATCTACGCGACATGGTGGGAGGGACTCATGGCAGCCTCGTCGTTCCAGTTGCTCTATTGATACAGAAGGACGGCTTCGACATGGTGTACAATAGCGGCTTCTGGAGGAATACTCGTGGCGACGCGCAGAAGGTGCTGGACGACTGGTACCAACCCAAGCGCGGAGGAGCTAGCAGGCAGCTGATATCTCATACTGCCGTCAACAAGAAGGGAAGCGTCTATGATCGATACGAGCTGGAAAATGAGGAGGAGTCTCCAAGCGATGAGGACATCCGGCTGTGAAGCCAGGACCCGGAGGAAGTCACACCTACAAGGCGAAAGGCACGTGGAGGCAGACACTGAATTTGGCGACCGGCAAGATATATCTAATCGGTCAGCTATCTGAACGTAGCGGTTGTCTACGGAGACAAATGGCTGCGTAGGAGCAAGAGCAAGATTCGACACGATGATCAGATGGGAATTCGCAGATTGCTCGTTGGAGACGTAGAGAATGATATGTACGTAGTAGCTATTCACAGCATAATCGATATGACAAGGAGATGAGAGTGAGCGGTACATGGAGTTATTCGATTTGGTACGAGCATTCGTGATATCGATGCAGCATGAGATGTCGTTCCTGACTTAGCGGTTTACGGCTCACCGCACGCGCGCTTGGACCCACATCGTGCTCCACCGAACGGCGACCGCAGTGGACGAGCTCCAACATGGCCGGCATCATACCCATACGTTCCCACTACTACTCCCGCGAAACGCCTCGATCAACGCCAGCACGTGCAGTACAAGACGCACCGGTAATCACACTCGAACAAAAGCCCCACATCCAGCAGCAATCGCACTACGACCGGCCAGTGACACAGGCACGAAGCGCAACGATGAGCGGGACACCAAACCAGGGCCCTGGCCTGCGGTACCCTTCGAACAAGAAGAGCATATACGACCGGAACCTGAACAGGACCAAGAATGCGGAGCTTAGCAGGGCGGCGTTTGCATACCTCTTCATTGAGATGATTGCATATGCGCAAAGAGGGGTCTCAAACGTTGGAGACCTTGAGCAAAAGTACGTGCTTCCCCCGTGGCGCAGAGTTGCAATCATGCAAAGGCCTATGCTAATGGCCTGAACAGACTCAACACACAAGGTTACCCGATCGGCCTACGACTCCTCGACCTCCTCCTCTCTCGCTCTTCCAATCCTCTCGCCAGCATACGCCCAACTCGAATCCTTCCACTGCTCCAATTCATCGCGCAAACGCTATATAGACACCTCTTCGGGCGGCCCGCCGACGCACTAGAAAAGTCGAGTACAGAACCAGGGCAATACATGCTGTTCGACAACGAACCCATGGTCAGCCAGTACGTATCGTTACCAAGGGAGCTCAGCAGTCTAAACTGTGCAGCATTTGTCGCTGGCGTGATAGAGGGAGTTTGCGACGGTGCGGGGTTTCCAACAGAGGGCGTTACAGCGCATAGTGTAGGCGAGCAGGAGCAGGGCAAAGATGCGAAGGCTATGTGGCCAGACAAGACGGTGTTCTTGATTAAGTTCAAGCCCGAGGTGCTGGAGAGGGAGGAGATACTGGGAAGAGGAGGTGGCTAGATGGACGGTCGACTTGGGCTGGGCTGATGGGGAGACACTACGACTGCATACACGTTCATGAGCATAGCGAGGCGTTCACGGGCGAGGCATTTCTGCTGGCGTCTACAATGCAACAATGCACGCTTCATGCGTACACTTTCTTAAGACTTCGCTGAAATTTCCGTCGTCGTAACCTCCCTATTCCTGGCCTGGTCCATTTCAAGCTCTGGGGGCATCCACGACCCCGCAAACGCTTATCGCAAGTCTGGGCTTCATGAACTCGAAGGAGCTCGTGTGAAGCACGATGCTCTGTTCACGGCAAATCGAGCAGATCGAAGCTAAGGCAGCTGTAGGTACCCAATAGCCTGCCTCCGTGTGATTGGACAAGAGCCAGTATTGACTTCAGCCACACGTTCTGCTTCTCCAGATTGCCATGCAACCTGTCATGAGACTCTGCAACGTCTCTACGCTATCTTGTCTTTCCCCTCAGCCGATGGGGGCACCACATTGCGGGCGTCGCTCCGATGCAGCCACGCCGTTTAGCCTCACGTGTACTTGCTCTATCGACCATAACGGCACCTCCAAGTGCCATCACAACCGCAATAATCGCGTATGTATGCCCCGAAGATCACTAAGTGCATACTGATAGAAGTTCACAGAACGGTACCTGGCACAACTTCGTACGTGTTCCGACGTGGCAATCCACCGGCTCCTGCCTCGCACAAGCGAGGCGAGGCAACCGATGAACGCAACGACAAGCCCCAAAGGCCTGGCTACCTCAACGCGTTTGGTGACGAAGTCACTTCGAGCGGCTGCAAGTGCTTGGACATTCCAGTGAAGACCGTTGTGGTTAGTAAAACTTCAACGGCAACGTCTGCAGCTACTGTGAGTGAAGCTATCGCTGGCCCTGTATTCACCCTGGACGCTCCAACAGAGCACGACAATGACTACAACGACACCCCTGTCAAAAGTCAGAACTACAAGCACAAGGGCGATCTCTGGTCCCACCACAACACTATACCGTAAGTTGTTTTGCTCTCCCATAGGTCTTTATATGACTGACCTGCTCTAGCATGCGCAACACCACTCCTAACACTCGTCCCTATACTACCTTACGGCAATGCCGTCTCTTCTACAGACCTTGATATTCAAAACACAATCTTTGGACTGACCGACGCCAAGGGTGCAAGTGCAGAAGCTTGCTGCAACATCTGCTACTTCGACATCCCTCACTGCATCCAAGAATTCTTCTACTCACATCATGGCTCTGTGGTGCAGCGGGCTTACCGTTCGGGAGGTGGTGTAGGTGTGTCGAGCTCGTGCCCAGTTGGTGTGTTCTCTGGTTTGACCTACGTGAGGGATACTAGTCCTGCGTTTAGAAGCACAGGGGATTTCGCGGGCCCTTGTGGAGTGCAGTAAACAATCTTTAGGTCTGCACATTCAGAGTACGTAGGTGTTTCATGACGGAGAAGTCTTCGACGAGATAGGCCTTCACGTATGTCGAGCTTTAAGTGGGACAACTCTGGATGACAAATGCTGATTGGCCAAGATCAATCCACAACTTTCTTTGCGAACATCTTCTCAGCACGTGGAATCTTCCACAACATCACGCAGTTCCCACTCATACTATAAGTCAATCGAAGAGCCAGCTCCGCGGCATCAGACATCACAAACTCAAAACATCACACGCTGCAAACTACCCCACCACTTTCGTACCGATATACCCATATCGATAACCACCTCGTTTTACAAGAGCACAATAAAGTCTTCCGTGACCACAAACCGCCCATTATGCCAACAGAAGTCACCCAACCCCTACACTTCCGCACCCTCCTCACAGGCCACACCTACCTAATCGCCGACTTCTACGCAACATGGTGCCCACCGTGCAAGCAAATCGCGCCCATCTACAACCAACTCAGCACCGCCCACTCTGCAGCAGGCAAATTCGCATTCGTCAAAGTCAATGTCGACGAAGCGCGAGAAATTGCGGCGCAGTATGGCATCCAGGCTATGCCGACTTTTTTGCTGTTCAAGGATGGGAAGCAGGTTGAGGAGGTCAAGGGGGCGGATCCGAGGAAGTTGAAGGCGGTGGTTGAAGGTGCGAGTGCGGGTTTGAAGAGCAGTGGTAGTGCTACGCCTTCAGCTGCACCGAAGACGCAGGAGAAGGAGAAGACGGATGATCAGGCAGCGCAAGAGAAGAAGACTGCGCCTAGTAGGAACGATGATGGTCTGAGTATGCTTGAGAGGCTTATGCAGAAGAAGAAGTAAAGTGGCATTGTTCGAGTCGGAATCAGAGGATGATATTTGATACCCAATATGGAGAGGTCCATTAATGCATTGGACTATAAACACTACAAGTTATGCTTTTCTCAGAAGTCTGACGAGGCTCCGCTGCGATGCAGTTGATACGGTGTTACCCCACGCATGTGCCAGGCCGAACCCTTAAACCCTGGACCACGTGTCGATGTTTAAACCGCAGACAGCAACATCTGTGTTCGCAGTCTGTACGAGTCCAGTGATCAGGACAGGTCTTGCTGCGTCAGTTGCGTGACTTCTTCCGCGTTGGATTTGTAAGTGAAACAGCTTACTCAAGTGAAAGAGGCCACGTCTGCCAAGCATCCCGCCACCTGCAGCTATCTAGAAATAGTTTCCCTCCACAACTTCATACATTCAATTTACCTGAGGCCTCACTCTTGTTTGAGGACTACAGTAAACCGTCATTATGTTTTTCAATCGCATCCTCCCCGCGATCGTCGCGCTGCTCCCCGCCCTCACTTCCGCTTCAGCACCCGCGTCCTCCGTTATCGACCTCACACCCAAGAACTTCGATGAAGTTGTCCTGAAGTCGGGCAAGCCTGCCCTCGTCGAATTCTTTGCACCATGGTGTGGACACTGCAAGAACCTCGCCCCTGTCTACGAGGAGCTCGCCACCGGTTTCCAGCACGCCGCTGGCAAGGTCTCGGTCGCCAAGGTCGACGCAGATGAGCACAAGTCGTTGGGCAAGCGCTTCGGCGTCACTGGGTTCCCTACATTGAAGTGGTTTGATGGAAAGAGCGACAAGCCCGAGGACTACAAGGGTGGCCGCGATCTCGAGAGCTTGACCAAGTTCATCACGGAGAAGACATCTGTTAAGCCTAAGACAAAGGGCAAGCTGCCCAGCGCTGTCACCTTCCTGGATGACCAGAGCTTCAAGCAGAAGGTCGGAAAAGACCAGGATGTCCTTGTTGCCTTTACTGCGCCCTGGTGCGGACGTACGTCGCCCTTCTTGCTGCCTTGATAGCCCAATCATTAACATTCTCCAGACTGCAAGACCCTTGCTCCCATCTGGGAGGCCCTCGCCAACACCTTTGCCAACGAGCCTAATGTCCTGGTCGCCAAGGTCGACGCCGAAGCCGAGAACGCAAAGGCCCTTGCTAAAGAGCAGGGCGTTTCCTCGTACCCCACCATCAAGTTCTTCAAGAAGGGTTCCCTCGAGCCCACCCCGTACGAGGGCGCCCGTTCCGAGGATGCTTTCATCCAGTACCTGAACAAGAACTCTGGCACCCACCGCGCAGTTGGCGGCGGTCTCGATGCCACCGGTGGCACCATCGAGGCTTTCGACGCTGTCATTGAAAAGTTCAAGTCTGCCTACGGCGATGGTGTTGAGGAGGCCACAACTCTCGCTTCAACCCTGAAGGACGAGTATGCCCAGTACTACGTCAAGGTCTTCCAGAAGATTGGCGCTAACAAGGAGTACGCTGAGAAGGAGTCCAAGCGTCTGCAGGGCCTGATCAGTAAGGGCAACCTTGCCTCGGAGAAGCTTGACGACTTGATCAGCAGGAGCAACATCCTCAGGAAGTTCTTGGGCACCGATGACAAGAGCGAGTTGTAGAAAAACAGCTGTACCTTTATAGGCAAATGTCGCAGCGGTGCCAAAGTGCATTGGTGCTATGACAACAACAGCGAGATGTAACGATGCCCATTGCTCGAGACTGTGGATGAGCAACCATCGCAAAAGCAGAGCTTTGGCTCACATATGACATGATAACGAATCAGCGTGTATAGATAGAATCATGATATCAATTCGAAAAGCATTCTGCACCACTCTATACGCCTATCCATGCTGTGTCGTAAACCGTGATACTCGTCCCATTGACCCTCAACGTCTACCACCTATCGTCAGGCAACACGATACTCAGCGCCAACCCGATTACTCACGGTCAAATCAGCCGCCACAGTACAACACTCCCCATCAGAATCTTCGTTGAAAAGGCGAGAGAGGCCTTGAAGCGGATTTTGGCGGTATCGCAGGAGCCGGAGGTTCTTGTGCCGACAATGCCTACTTGCCAGCTCCCGCTCCCTTCCCATCTCCTGCCTGAATCTGCGCCTCCAAGTTGTCCAGCCGGCGGGACATGTCGTCCACTATTGTCACAATGTCAGCACTTGCACAACCAACATCTCGGGTTGCTGATTCACTCTTGGACAGCAGCTCACTGCTGATAGTAGTGAACTTGGTGTTTAACTGGTTCAACAGATCATCCACGACGGCTGCGAGTTCAGCGGAGCTGTCTGTGCTGGTGTTGAAGCCGGGAGACTGCTACTCATCAGTCAAGCTCACGAGATGCATTTCGATGCATGTACCGTTACGTCGCTGGGCGTTGGAGGTTGTTTCTGAGGAGTAGCCATTGTGTGAATGTTGTTCAATCGATGCGAGTGGAGAAACGCGAGTTTGGAGAAGTGTTGGAATTGATGTCTACTCCAGAAGTTTGGAACAATAACGTATACACTCGAGTGAGACGAGGCAGGTGTAAGCGGGCGTGAAGGTGGTTCCACACGTGTGCGGGCCGCGGCTTCTTTCCTTATCGATAGGCGGTGAGCTACTAGGTAGGCGCTAGTGCGTTTTCTGCGCCAAGAGTTCGATAATTTTTGGGAGATGGTGGTTGGAGCTTTGACAGCTGGACTTGAATTACAACAAACTCGCATTTCGGAGTTACGAGAAGAAATTTGGACGAAATGGCGAAGGCACAGCTCAAGAAGATTCTGGATGCGAGACAGGGGCGTAATATTGCGCTTGAGAAGCAGCGTAAGAAGGAGAAGGCCGCGGAGAAGCGCAAGGTGAAGAATGCGCCGGCTGTTGAGGATGAGGAGGCTGGTGGTGTGCCGCTAGATGAGGTCGAGGTTAAGGTCAATGGCAAGTCGAAGGAATCTAAGAGTGGAAAGAAGGCGGCGAAGGCGACTGAGAAGGAGGCTGAGTGGGAGACCGATGGCAGTGAAGATGAAGAGGAGGATAGCGAGGATGAGGATGACATGGAGGAGCGACCTGCGTTCGACCTTTCGCGCCTTGAGGACAGCGAGAGCGACGTCAGTGGCGACGATGACGAGGAAGACGAGGATGAAGACGCCGAGGATGATGAGGAGGCGGAGGACATCCCGCTGTCTGACATTGAATCGCTGGCTTCAGAAGACAAGGGCGACATCATCCCCCACCAGCGCCTGACGATCAATAACACTGCCGCCCTTACCGCAGCCCTCAACCGCATACAACTCCCATACTCGAAGCTCGCCTTCTCAGAGCACCAGTCCGTAACCACAACCGAGCCCGTCGAAATTGCCGACGTCGAAGACGACCTAAACCGCGAGCTCGCATTCTACAAACAGTGCTTGTCCGCAGTCAAGGACGCACGAGGCAGACTAAAGAAGGAGGGCGCTTCGTTCTCGCGACCAGCAGACTACTTCGCCGAGATGGTCAAGAGCGACGAGCACATGGGCAAGATCAAGCAGAAGCTGATCGACGAGGCTGCGGGCAAGAAGGCGTCTGCTGAGGCGCGCAAGCAGAGAGATCTCAAGAAGTTCGGAAAGCAGGTCCAGGTTGCGAAGATGCAGGAGCGCGCGAAGGAGAAGAGGGACACAATGGAGCAGATTAACTTGCTGAAGAGGAGTACGTCCAGTTTTCACCACATTGATCGCCTTGAGCTTGTGCTAACGGATTACCAGAGCGCCAAGGCGCAGACATCACCAAGACCAACGAGGAAGACCTCTTCGACATTGGCCTCGAGGCCGACGACTCCAAGCCCGACCGTCGCGAAGGACGAGCCGGCGGAAACAAGCGCCAGAAGAAGAACGAGAAGTTTGGTTTCGGCGGCAAGAAGCGACACGCAAAGAGCAACACTGCTGAGTCCAGCAGCGATGGCCGCGGCTTCTCGTCGAGAAAGATGAAGGGCAAGACTGGGGGCGCTGCGAAGGCAAGACCTGGCAAGGCGAGGAGAGCAAACAAGCATTAGACGGACGATGTTGTAGGATGAGGTCTTGAAAGCATGCATACGGCGCTATGGCGTTCTTTAAGGAGACAAAAGCACAGGCTCATCTAACTGTTCGATGGGAGGCCGTTCTGGATGAATCGAGATACCAATACACACGGTCTTGTATTGTTTCCACGCTCCCCCACATCCACGTACCTAACCTCTGCTGACTTTAAATTCACTCTTGGAGTACACCGTACCCTGGTTCATTGTGGAACGCCGTTTCCGTCTACCCATCTATCCATGATCCATCTTGCCCAAACGATACGACTCTCACACCACCCTCCATGCCCTCTCAAAACCGCCATCCCACCCCCGCACCCTCAGTATCCGCGCCCTCCCTCGCCCTCCTCAGCGCCTCATCCTCATACTGCACTCGAACCTCCCACCTCTTCCCCCTCCCCATCGCAAGCAACACCCCGCCGCCCTCGCCCTTACCCCAGTCCTCGGTCCTACTAACCATGCCTTCGCCACCGACCAACATATCCATAGTAACCTTCGCCGCAGTCTTCGCATCCTTGCGCTCGACGAAACTGCCCACCAAGGTGGATGTAGCAGCAACGCCCTTGGCAACATCGACTTTCGTCTTCACCCCGACGCCAGAGAAAGTGTGGATGAGTGGGCCGTGGCGCGTGACGGTGTAGACGGGCGCTGGGAGGGTCTCACGAACTTTGGGGTTCTGCTCGCGCAGGATCTCGAGGACCGTGTATGTGCCGCGTTGGCCGTCGACGACGAAAGTAGTGAAGCCTTCTTTCTCGAAGTCCGTGTTCTTTTCTTGCTCGCCCCACACGTCTGGTGCGGAGTACTGCAATGCCTCTAACTTGTCGAGAGCGGATGGGCTGTCCGATGCGATCTCTTCGATCTTCGGGAGCATTTGGTCGAACGAGGATACGGGGCCGTGGATCTCGTACTTGTCTTTGTGCGGGGTGATGACAGCGAGGTAGAGGACTGATGATGGGGAGAGGGAGAGGAGGCGGAAGTCATCGGCCGGCTTTGTATACTTGAAGGGTTGTGCATCGCTGGAGTTGGGCGATGGGTCGTGGAAGAAGATGTCGTTGTTGTCCATAGTGAAAGCGTGGCCTATCGAATTGGGAGTGTTGTGGTTGAGGCGGATGAAGGACGAAGCAGGATAGCAGTGGAGTAGATATAGTAGGCTGGCTGCTGCCTTGCTTCCCAGTCCTGAGCAAACGGACTCACCTTTACTTCGAGTCGTGGTGAGAGAGCGGCATTCGCCATGGTAGGCAACCCCTGACTATGCTGGATTCCATAGCATTGAAACGATTGGTACAAGGAGTTTGACATTCATAGACTTTGTCTGTAAGACACTTAATCTGACAACATCAGACAGTCACGTATGGAAACTTCGCTTGTCATGTAGTATCAAATCGTTTTCATTCATTCGCATTCCATGCACTGCCTGAATCTAATCGGTGTAGTTCTCGTTCTTGAGAACAAACCTGAACCTGGGCTTACCAGCCTCAAAGTCAACAAGCGCCTGATTGGCCTCCTTTAGAGGAACAAGCTGTGTCCAGGGCTTGATGCCCTTCTCCGCAACAAGGTTCAGCATCTCCACAATCTCGTGAGGTGCACCGATAGCTGAACCAGTGATGTGAATAGCCTTCTGAATGAGAGCAAAAGCCTGGAAAGAAGGCAGCGGGTCCTCAGGCGCACCGACCTGGACGAAGGTACCACGGAACTTGAGCAGGTTGAGGTAGCCAGGCAGAGGCATATTGTCGGACGAGACGGTCGAGACAATCAGGTCGAGAGAGGAAGCGTTCTTGCCCTGGTCCCAGTCCTCATCGCCGGTAGCGATGAAGTTGTCGGCGCCGAGCTTCCTCGCATCGTCCTCCTTTGCGTGCGAGCGCGAGATGACGGTTACACTCTTTGCGCCCAGAGCTTTTGCGAAGAGAACACCGAAGTGACCCAGTCCTCCAAGACCGATGATACCAACGTTCTTGCCCGTTGCGTTGTATGTCTTAAGCGGGCTGTAGAGGGTGATACCACCGCACATAATGGGTGCGGCATGTTCGCTGGAGATCTGCTCGGGGATCTTGAAGACGAAGTGTCCCGGTGTGCGGTTGTAGTTTGCGTAACCACCGTATGTCTTCTCTTTGCCGCCAGGGAAAAAGCCGCCGTATGTAGCAGCCATGTTGCCGCAGTGATTCTCGAAGCCATCAGAGCACTGAGGGCAGTCAGGCTTCAAGCAAGAAGCTGCTTGCGCACCAACGCCGACACGGTCGCCCTCCTTCACGTGCTTGACGTTCTTTCCAACCTTGACGGCCTTACCGATGATTTCATGGCCGACAACGCAGGGGTACGGTGTGGGGTACCAGCCAGAGCGGAGAGTGTGGATGTCAGAACCGCAGATACCGCAGTGGGAGATCTTGATGTCGACGTCATCATCGGTGAAGGTCTTAGGTGTGTACTCCTCCCACTTCATCTTGCCCTTAGCGGACTCAGGGCCGTGGCCGCACCATCCTTCGAATTTGTAGTCGGTCATTGTGCAGGTGTAGGGTGTTGGATATGATTTAGTGTGGGATCTAGTGGTAATCTCGAGGTGAAGCTTTATGAATTAGAGTAGCACCGGAGCCAGGCGCACCTACCTATCTTATACATTTCCACAGCTCTTTTTCTGACCGCATGGTTCCGTCCGACCCCACACCGAATTGTATCGGAGCCTCAGCGCTGTGTGGTAGAAGCCAGCACGCGCCAGGGTGGGCGCATTGACGTCAAGCATTCCCACTGTTGAACGTTTACGACTGATGGTGGTCTGAAACTACAGCTAGTCGATAGAGGCTAGCAGGGCTGCATCAATCGCGGCGAAAAGGTGTAGTCGGCGGAGACCCTACGGCGGACGTAGCGCAGCTCCAGATCAACAGCGTACAGGTAGAGAGTAGGAGGTTATCAGTAGATGGGCCGCAGGATCTTACGCTGACTTTATGTTCTCTGCATCACCATCTAGGTACCTTTCGTCTTACTCTATGGACCTTGAGGTACTCGTGTTACTTTCAGAATCGATCATGTCGTCATTGCTAGATCTACACACTGACATATGAGAGCAATTGGACACCACGACCGAAGGGAAGCGGCTATGCTTCGATAGGCGATCTACCTCCGTATGGCGATAAGAGGATGTTTGCAGCCGCAGCTGGTGATGAGGCTCAGACGCGGCGACCCGTTATAAACTCGCCGCCATCGATAGGGACGAAATTTCTGTAGACATGCGGAGCTATCGGAGTTAGCAAGACCTCTCTGCAACTGTGGAAGCACCACCAAAACATTTGACCGGACTCGTACTCGTACTCTCGAACTCTGATTGTGTAGAAGGGCCTTTTTCGTTGGTTCAATGGCAGCTTGTGCCTGTCAGAGGGTACTTACTGGAATGTGGAGGTTGTGATACGGACTTAAGGACTTAACGACGAAGACCACGCTTCACGCTAATGCCGGGTCATCGAGGTGCATGAACTGCCGAATAACAGCCGGCGCATTCCCAGTCCTGTATGGTGGATGGGTGCTGTCAATGGTAAAGTGTACAGTTGCAAGATAAGTTTGAGATGGCTTCAGGGGTTTAGCAAAGCGGGGGACAGCATATAAACTCTCCTTTCCTGCAAGTTTGATCAGTCAATTCTTTCATTCACTCTTTGATTCGTGCACTGCCAGTCTCAAACAGCAAACATGGTCAAAACACTCCAATTTCAGGATCTCACGATCAACTCCCCAGGCTTCGGCGCGATGGGCCTCAGCTTCGGCCTGGGCAGCGATCTCACTCTGGAGCAAGCCGAGCCCGTCCTCCTCAAAGCCATCGAACTGGGCTGCACGTTCTGGGACACCGCAGTCGTCTACCAAGCTGGAGTCAACGAAAAGCTGCTTGGCGACTTTGTTAGAAAGTACAATGTCCGTGACAAAGTCTTCATTGCCTCCAAGTGCGGTATCAAATGCCTGAACGGCGAGTCAGGCGTCACAAACTCCGCCAGTCACATCAAGGAGTACATCGAGGGTACCATTGAGCGTCTAGGCTTCACACCTGATCTTTACTACCTGCACCGCATCGATCCCAACACACCCCTCTCAGAGTCCATCCCAGCACTCGATGAGATCCGCAAAGCCGGCAAGACGAAGTACATCGGCCTCTCCGAGTGCTCAGCCTCGACCCTGCGCAAAGCCAATTCAATCGCCAAAATCGATGCCATCCAAGCCGAATACTCCGCCTTCGAAACACTCCACGAAAGAGACGGCCTCATCGACACCGCAAAAGAACTTGGCATCGCCTACGTCGCCTACAGTCCCCTAGGCCACGGCTGGCTGGTCGATAACTTCGACTACGCGTCGCCCGACGACTTCGCGCCGACCGACTTCCGTCGCGGAAGTCCAAAGTTCCAGGGCGAGAACTTCTACAAGAACAAGGCGATTGTGGAGGAAGTCAAGAAGTTAGCGCAAAAGAAGGGGTGCACGACGCCGCAGATTGCACTTGCGTGGGTCGCGAGTCAGGGCATGATTGCTATTCCCGGAACGACGAAGAAGAGCAGGTTGGAGGATAATTGGAAGAGTAGGGAGGTTGAGTTGAGCGAGGAGGAGAAGGGGGAAATAAGGAGGATCATTGATGCGGCGAAGCCAAGTGGGAATAGGTATGCGCCGGCGCAGCAGGCGATGGTTGGGCATTAGACATTGAAAAGGTTGAAGACTATTAAGAATCGACAATCGTACGACAGCTTCTTACCGGCGGTTCTCCTCTGTCTTGTGGTGTTCGTGTTGTTGCACAGAGCTCGCTCACGAAGTTCAGACCGATTCGTCCCCAGCTGGCTCTTCGTCAATGTCGGCCATCCGCTGACCCCATGCATCATGAACAAGGCTGATGCACTCTTTTAGACAGCTAGTATTACGGCAAACACACCAGCGCGGACCTGCACCGAGATTTTTCCTGCAGCCAGGTCTGCCACACTTAATCCACTTCTCACTATTTGCTTGCAGACTAAGTCTTAGCTCCGTCCTAGATCTTTTCTGCCTCTGTCTGAGTATCTCATCTCTGTCGAGCAGGTCGCACTCACAACACAATGATCTTTGCTCCGGTACCCATGCCCACTTGCTGTGTATATGCCATATGCGTTGACTGAGGCTCGGAGTACGTATGGGCTTACATTGGGAATGCGGATATCTCTTTTTGTCGCTTATCTTTAAGCGCTGGAGGACTCGGTAGTTGTAGCACGGGGTACAGTAGGGACGGCAGAATTTGAGGTGGAAGTCGAGGTTCTGTTGTGACATGGGTTTTAGATGTTCGTAGGTATGTTACAAAGAGTCCGGCACATTCTAGGCAAACGATAAGACCTACAAAATGACCACGTACCTTGCAGATCTGATTTGTGCACAGCCAACAACTTTTCTTGTCATTGTCGCAGGTGTACTGGTCGAAGACTTCAAGGTGGCGATCGAAACCGTGGGTGGGGAGCACGGCTTTTCGGACGCTTTTGCAAGTGCGAGCCAACATCACGATATCGACATAATGCAGCTCCCGCGCCACCAGGACCAGCATGTCATAGATCTCTTAAAATCTTGTTAGCGGCATTTCTCTGCCATCTCCTTCATACTCGGTGTCGATGTAGCGTTTTTTTGGGTTCAGTTCTTAAGGCGCTCATTTCCGTTTCGGCCGTCTGCTCTATGCCCAAGCCGACTTTGACGGTGTAGCGTCTTGCCACCCGGACTTTCGACTTAACTTCCACGGGCAGATAGCGGCGGAAGAGCCACATAGGAACATTAAAAACTGCGTCCTCGATGACGTTGAAGACAAACATTGGAAGCGAGCCCAGGATTCTGGCATCTCTCGAAAGAAGGCGTTTCTGGGGATTGGCTAGGCGTTGGAAGTGAGGGGTGATGATCGAGAAGGTAATCAACTCAAGTAATGAGATCAGGGAGGAGAGTATTCTGGAGTAATTTGCTAGCATGTGGGACGGACGATGCAGGGAGTACTCACAATATCGACAATCCAAGCTGCCACTCTCGTGCAAAGGTACCGCACAGTTCGTTTGCACTCACATCCGTGCCGCTCAGCCGTGTCGCAGTCTGGAAGAAGTCATCGTCGGCAGACCAGGTTCGTTGCAAGCCATGCAAATCGCTACACCAAGAAGTACTGGGCGGAGAGTAGGCCCGTTGATGGTGAGTAGCCAATGATATGCATACCGTAATTGCAGTGTCCACGACTGCAATGGGCAAGTTGAAGGGCGACAGGATGCAGAAGAGACAGGGTACCCATATGGCAAGGTTCCAAAGAACAGAACGGTGCTCCACCTAGCAGCAATGTGCTCACCTGTGGCTATTGTCAAACAATCGCTTTGCTGAAGTTCTTTGTGATACCGCATGATATTCTCGTGGTCATTGGCGTACTTCCAGTAGAAACTGATTGGCACGGCGAGTGCAAGCCGTACAACAGTGACGGGCAGGATGGTGAAGAGTCGCGTCGCTGGAACTCATGTCAATCTCATACCTTGAACACAAGGGGTTCATGTATTACCTTGAAACAGGTCATTCACTTTCGCCATGGCCATACCTTCTTGTATCACCGTCAACTGTTCACTTATGGAGATTGTGTCCGCGATATTCGGTGCAACTGGGTCCTGCAATGATCCACCGCCGTCTCCATTCTGTGGTGTGCTCATAGATTTGGGGCGAATACGCTCTGAATGTTCAAAGGGAACTCTGGAGTCGCTTGGTCGAAACGAAGTTGGACCTCAAGGCACAACGGCAGCAGTAGGAAGCAGCAAGTCAGACAGGCACTCCACATAAACCATGGCTTTCTCACGCCTCGCGACTGGTCTGCATGCACACTGGATGATCCCACACTGTACCCTTCAGGTCTCATCAAGAGGGCAAAGAACCATGGTCGAGCTGCCCGCAAGACCCTGCCCAGTCACCACAAAACAGTCTCATTGGCATAAACCTATCGCGATCCTCATCTTCCCCCTCTTCCATACGATCTCAGCATATTGACGCGTTTTCGAATGCGCTGTACCAGCAGTGAAATAGTAATTGACGATGAGGATGGTTGGAAGTTCACGTGATGCGTCCGGCATGGCCGCGGTTGCCCTGCGATACGATGATGTCACATTGGGCTCAGCTGAAAATTCGAAGATTTGAAGAACGCCAGCGAAGCGGTGACAGACAAGGGGTTGGTGGTCAGGGACGATGAGTTGTCATTGCGTCCAGCCCATCGTCAATTGCAAAGATCGTTCCCGCACCCGCGCGGCAGGTGAAGTGGGGCGTTCACCATGGCAACGCAGCTATCAGCGGTTGTTTATCAAGATGCCAGCTGAGCCAGTGCTCTCCCGCACGGCCATTCCTAGACAGGCCCAACGTCCAATTTCAAGGTCCATCCAGCCCAAAATAATCTCCTTCTCCGCATTTGCCAACTCTTAGCTGCATGCACCCTCGACTCCCCTTGCTGCGCGCGACTCACCCTTCAACCTTATCTCCAACCGATATCTCACCACTACACCACCAGCGGCTGCTACATACGCTGCAAGTCAGCCGAGCACTCGCTACCGCTTTGCAACAAAGCAATTGCACGTTTCAAGATGGAGGCGCTGCTGTCGCTGTCCTTTGACAACATTGCGTCAAAGGATACAGCCAAGATTCGCAAAGGCCTGCGCCAGATCGAGGGCATGCTAGCACACATCTGCCTCGACGGCAGCAAGACAAAGCCCGCCACACCTGGACATCGACGAAACCAATCTGCAGTTAATGTGGGCGAGCAGCAAGATACACCCAAGAAGCTAGGAGAGCTGTCTGAAGACCCTGCATTTCGAGAGTTCTTCCGGTTGCAAGATGGGTTCGAGTGGAATGGTGCGCATTTCATGTGAGATCAGACGAAAGACATGCTAACTTGCGCCAGTTACTACACGCGTCGCAGACTGCCTCGAGAGGCTACTCGGCATGGGCAGCAGTAAGAGTAATGCGCTCCACTATTACTCTTGGACCTTCACTGACAACAACCAGACGGCCAGAACGACATGCTCATCCTCGCGGCGCTATCGAACCTCCAAGGCCTACTTCTCCTGCATCCACCGTCGCGCATCCTTTTCGGTCGCGAAGTCTACATGAACCTCCTCCTCGACCTTCTCGACCCGTACAATTGCCCAGCCATTCAGTCGCAAGCGATCCTCGTCCTCGTCACAGCGCTGCTCGCCACACCACAGAACACCCGAATCTTCGAGCAGATGGATGGTCTGCTTACTATCACAAGTCTGCAAAGCGACGAGGAGACAACACAAAGCGTCAAGGTCAAGGTGCTAGAGTTCCTGTACTTCTATCTTCTGCCTGAGGCACCTCCACTATCAAGAAAGCTCGCCAGCGCATTTGAGAGGCGAGGGAGCACAGACAGCTCAAAGAGCGTCACAAACAAGAACACCAGGTCGCAAGAAGAAAAGCAGCGCATGCTCGGCAAATACATCGCCAATGTCGACTGCTTATTTGAGGATATGCAGGACGATGACCCATTCGCCAGCGTGAGGGTATGATCGTCTCGCAAAGCAGCCCATCGGTCGCCATTTCATTTGTATATCTATTTGCTTTTATACTTCTTGTTACTATTTGTCGGCCCACTGCCGCGGTCTCATACTTTCTTTGGGTCCAGCAAGCGAGGCGTTGGAGGGGTGTTCAGCAAAAACAGACTGAGCGTTACACATCTCCTGGCACTTGAGTGCATTGTTAATTTGGGCGGAAGCGTTTCCATGGCATCAGCATACTCGGCGGGCGCACATTCACAAGTTGAATTTCTTTAGTAATATAGCATACTGGGAGCTAGCACTACCCGCTTGCATTCTTTGGCTGGGATACCACTGCTCTGCTTTGAGGGTGCAATCACATCTTGTTTACGCGATCTGAGCACATTGGCTGGCCAAGTGACAACACATGCGAACTGCAAGGGTTAGCATGCTGTCGTGAGATGTGGTGTCGGAGAAGTCGGCACAATGATTGGTCGGGTACTCGGGAGAGTAAGACTGAAAGAGGGATGCAAGCACCAAAAGTCACGATACATCTACGAGTTGAAGATCCTTACATGACGGCTGGCTAAACGGCATCTGAACATCGACTCTTGCAAGCCGAACAACATCGAGCCATGTTGATGAAGCTTGTGAGCAACGACATCAAGATAGAGGTTTCGTCAGCACCAGCACTGTCAGCTGTTGACGTACCCTCCCGGCACTTGATAAGCTTACCCTGCAGCCCTACCGTAGTCTTCGTACCCGTACCAAGTACTTTCCCATGGCCGACACGTGATGTCAAACGCCAAGGGATGCAGGCGCTTACGGATGCGTCAGGAACGTCGTGATTCGGACGAGCGGGCACACGACCTTGTACGACAGCGACAAGTTGCCACAGCAGGCTGCGACAAGAATGCCAAACGCCAAACCGGATGACCGCGTTCTCAAACCTCCGATCAAAGTGTGGTTCGCAAATCAACGAAAGCCACTCCTATCCTAGCGCCGGCAGCGACTGGAAGCTAGACTCGGCTGGGCGTTAGTGCCTGGCGTTGATTGATGTCGCGTGCCCTGTGCTGAGCGGAGTTCTGACAACCACACTGCAGTGAGGTATGCCCAATGGCCAGCAAGCAGCGTCCTGATCCCGAAACCTGCTTGAGTTGACGGAGAGATCAAGAACAATTGCAAGCAAGAAAAGAGTACGAAAGGTCTGTATAGCAGCAACACAACCTTAATTGGAATGCATGACGTCCTTGCCTGAAATGGCATGCACTCACGCGCTGCCTGCCGGATCTCGGCTGCTTCGCGCTCCAGCAAACCGAAGAGTGCGATGCAGCTTCATCCGGGAAGCTTTAACGAGGCAGGCTAGCACTTGCCTTGTCTTGGTAATAATATCAAGCTTTTGGTCCGCCAGCGTCCGCTGACTTCAAGATGTCGCCCAAGTCCTACCATTTTTTTAGTCTCACTCTTGCGTTCTTATTTCCTCCCTACATATCCTGTCACTGCGACTCTCCTGCTAAAAACTCAACTGTCTCTCCCAACCTGGAATCGCTACTGTAGACAGTGCAAACAACCTATGCGCCACTGATAGCTTGACAACAAAGCACATGCGGGCTTATTGGTTAGCTACACTGCTTGACTTTACACAAGCTCGCGGCATACCACCACTATCGGCCTGGAAAACTAAATTCTAATACCTCGAGCTCTGAAAACGCCTCCACCCGAACATCAATCGATACTTTGAGCACTGTTGCTTGCAAAGCTTTCTACACATCACCATGGGTATAGGCGCCGTCGCGGAGCCACTAGTTGTGGTGACCTTGCTCTTCGGAGGCACCTGGGTGAATCGCAACAAAGAGTACAGATTGTTCGGCCGACGAAGAGACCACACAACATCCCCTCGATCACCCTCGCAAGATTCTGAGTCAGGACGTTCCTCCGTATCATCAAGCGATTCACTGCTACCTGGTGTCGACGAGGTCCCGAAATGGCGAACACGAGAGCTACGAGTCTTCGGTTTTCGGACAGAAGTCACATCGCCCAACTCGAGAAGGTTCAAGGACTACTTCCTGAGCCGACTACTCAAGAAATTCCCCTTCTTGGTTGAAGCATGGTATTGGGCTCTGATCTACTGGGTATGCCTCCACCAACACTACCTCACCGTACTGATACTAACATACACAGGTCTACCAACTAGGCCGCGCTTTCAGTGCCGTAACAATGCGCGAAGGCACCGTAAACGTCGCCCGCCGGCACGCCCTGCAACTAATCCACCTCGAGCAATCCCTCCACATATTCCGTGAACTCAGCGTGCAACACTGGTTCCTCCAACAACCCCTACTCCTCCACTGGACAAACCGGATATATAGCTTCATCCACATCCCCGGCACCATCCTCTTCCTCGTGTTTCTTTTCTTCTACACAACCATGCAGAACCGCGTCGACCTCCCCTCGTACCGCCAACGAAATCACAAGTCCACCTCTCCTTCGCGCAACGAACCGCACGGCAGTCCTGCGGGACCGAAACTCTACGAGGCGCGCCGCCGCACGATGGCAACATGCAATCTCATTGCCTTCATCATCTTCACGCTCTGGCCGTGCATGCCACCGCGCCTACTCTCCGACCCAGACGTGCCCGGTGCCGTGGGCAAAGAAGCACGAAGCTTCGGGTTCGTAGACACAGTGCACGGCGCCGAGGGCGAGAGTAGCGTGTGGACCCAGAACAAGTTTTGCAACCAATACGCTGCGATGCCCTCGTTGCACTTTGGATATTCGCTTTTGATTGGACTGACGATTCTGTCGTTACCGTTAGCACCACAACATCAGCGCTCGAGGGTCTTGAGCGTACGTACGCCATTTGCGGGGAACACGCTTAGGCTTAGACTGCCGGGGGCGAGACGCCTCGCATGCTTGGTTGTAGGAGTTGCGTACCCGACTATCATTCTCGTAGCCATTGTTGCGACAGCGAATCACTTCATTCTCGATGCTGTGGCGGGCGCGATGGTGTGTGGACTGGCGTGGACAGGGAATCGTGTGTTATTGAATCTGCTGCCTCTGGAGGATTACTTTTTGTGGTGTGTTAGGATTGACAAGCCGGAGAGGAGGGCGGTATTGTTTGAGGTTGGCGAGGATGATGAGAGGGTGTTAAGGAAGGGTGTTGTTGTTCGATGAACCCGAGGGTGAAGTTTCCAAGGTTGTATTGGGTGGAAGTGGTGAAAAGTGATGGAGTAATGACTAATGTGGAGATGAGAGCTTAGTGGACGCGAGATACCTTATGAGCTCCATTGGGGCACTTGTATGTAGTCTTTAGCAACGGTGGATACTTTTCTCGATCAGTGAGTACTATAATATAAAGTCAGAGCGAGGGGGCATTCAGCTACTTTTCCATCTGTTTGGCTCTGGGAGGCATTGTCATTACTGTCCTATCGTCCAACTCGCGGGCACTGAGGTCATCTCATCGTGCAAATTAACGCCTTCGCCTCGACCCGTCCATACAGCCAGGACAAGATACCGAACCCAAGAGGTACTCACTCCACTTTCCTCTCCCTTCCCCCCTCACCCTCCGCCTTCGACCCCAGTAACACCGAACAATCCATATCCTTAACCCTCATCGCCCTCGGATTCCCGCAATCAATCGGCCCCTTACTCCAAAGCCCCGCGCGACACTCCCCACAACTCCTCCACGTCTCATGATCCCACCACTCACAACCCACATACCCGAGCCTCAACTTACTCTCCTTATAACCAAACGGTCCGATCTTCAAATTCTCATACCCCGGCACCCAATGCTTGATGCTTGTCATGAACCCCGGTCTCAATTCAAGAGACTGCTTCATATTCCCGTTTGTGTACACGCCAGCCGCCAAACGCTCGCCTTGGAGACCACAGAACTCCCAGATTTGCAGGTGGAAGGGCAGGATTACGTCGGTTTGGTGTTGGGATTCGGGGACGTGGGGGGCATTGGGGCGCGTGGTTTCGATGATAGCGGGCATGAGGACGATTGTTGAGGCTTGCGCGTTGAAAATGTCGCCGGCGACGTGTGTGGTGAGCTCGGGTTGGGGGGTGACTGTGGCGGACGCGAATTCAAACGTGACATCTTCGAGGGGCGTGGAGGGAGTCGGGGGAATCTTGACGTCGCGGCCGGCGATTTTGATGTTGTCGTAGGGATCCATGAATTTACAGTCGATATAGGTGAACTGAGCATAGTTGGCATCTTGATCCGTCAGCCTGGAGGTATTCACTTACTCGTTGCGGCCCGGGTACACCGGTCTCACAATTCAACGGCCCCATTGACCAAGGGTGAGGCTCACAAAGCCCACAATTGAAGCCGCCGAACGAAGTCCACTTGCAGCCACCGTACTGGAAGGACCCTGAGTGTTCGTTGAAATCGTAAGGTCCAACGACGAGGGTATCCGCCTTGTTTGGTGCAGGTGGGTGAAGGCGCATGTAAGTCCAGGTCTTGTCGGTGAGCTTGATCTCAATGTGTTTGTTACCATCGTACCACCAGCCTCGGACGGCGAGGGCACCATTATCGCAGAACTCCGAGAAGCTCATGGTGAAATAGTAGTAGAGATGGTTCTCATGAAATTCGTCGCTGGGCGCGTCGATGAACACGTCGATGGTAAGGTTGACAGATGGAGACGAGGCAGAGTAGGAGTCGCCAATGGCACTGACCTCCTTCAGGCTGTCTGATGATGAGGTCTTAGTCTTGATGTCACGGCCTATGACCTGTCCGTTCATATGATTGTCGACGAAGTAACAAGTTCGGTACGTGAGCTGGAGGAAGTTAGTAATCTCCGGCATCGCGCAGACGAAAGCAAACACTCACACGCTGGTTCCCAGGCTGGCCAGTCTGGCAATTCAGCGGCCCCAATGACCATGGCTGCATCTCACACCACCCGCAAGGATAGCCGCCTTCAGAGGTCCACTTGCAGCCGTCGTACTCAACGATGAAACCGTGCTGGTCATAGCTGTATGGACCGAAAGTCAGGTCCAAGCTAGGGTGAAGATTGATGGGGAATCTCTGAGTCGGGTTCAGAGCAAGCTCGAACCTTGTTTGGCCGTTGCTCATCCAGCCGCGAGCCTTAAGAGCACCGTTGTCGCAGTATTCTGAGAAGCTGACGTAGATGCGGTAGAGGTTGTCGGGGATACCATCATCGGGAGTGACAGCTTGGATATTGCGAACAGGTGCTTCGATGCGAATATCCTTAGGGGTAGTCACGGTGGTGGTGTCGGCGGCAGGAGCAACCAGAAAGGACCCTTGGAGGTCGTCGCGGGAGGTGGTTCCCTTCCAGTCTTCACCAGGAGGAAGCACAAACACCGAGCCGGGCTTGGTCTTCCGCCAGAAAGAGCAAACGAGATTCCGGTGCTGGAGCTTGTCAGCCTATGTAACGGCAGAACAGTAGTTTGACACTCACCCTATACAAGTGCGGGTCAATCGCACAATCAAGCTGATTAGCACCTTCAGGACCCTCCCACGGTGCGCTCTGATCGCACACCCCACACTTCCTAATCTTTGTTTCGCCGTCCCTCCACTTGCAGTCTTCGTACTCGAAGAAAGTGTCAGAAGTGTCGTAGTCGTGACGGATGGAGATGTCGTCGCCAGCAGTATCCAGAGCGAAGGTTTTAGTCAACCCTCCCTCGAAATCCCAACCGTACTCGTGGCCGTCATCGTGGTAGAACTCGGCGTAAACGTGAAACGCTGGCTTGAGGGGCTCGATCTTGACGTCAATGTTACAGTACTCATGGATATAGAGCTCGAAAGAGTATTCTTCGTGGCCCTTGCTCTGCGTGGTGACGGAGTCGGCAGTGAAGGCATTCACAATATCGGTGCCAGCCTCAAGAGACTGCACTGTGCCATGCGCGGTGAAATTGGTGGTAGGAGCCGGAGCAGCAAAACCGATGACCGCGACAAGCAGCAAGAGAAGGCTGGAGGCCTTCATGGTGACCGTAGTCGTCAGTAAGGCGTCCCAGTAATACTCGAGAGGTAGTCAAGACCTTGCGGCAGGGTGGTGAGAGAAGGAGATGAGGATGAGGGGGGCATCGTTTTCGTGTCGTGCGAGCCCCGCCAACTGCGACTTTAGAGGCGAAGTGAAGGTGAAGGTGATGGTGAACGTAGCATGGCGCACGAGCAAACGAACGACTTGGCATTCATGCTCAAGGTAAGGCGAATTCAAGCAGGTATACCCAAATTATGGGAGGTAGTCAGGTCCTGCCGGTCGTCTTTTTGTGAACTTACAAGGAGGTATAAGATTACAAAGTATTTCGCCCATTTCACACCAGAGCCAGAATTACTTCGCATGCCTCCGGGCTTGCCTAAGAGTGGGTAGCTACAGCGTTCCGAATTTTCTGCAAACATGAGGGACTGGCGGTCGTATGAGTGATAAGCATGTCTCTGGATCCCCTGCACCTGCTTTTGGAGGGACATTACATATTCTAGTCGAGTCCAACGACGTGCATCAGCTTGCACAAGGCTGGTCAAAAGAAGACAGGCCTATGTGTACAACCCGAAAGCCTAAGATTGTTAGTTAGACATGTGTCACCAGTGAAAGTTAAAAGCCAGCCAAGTACTCACACCATACCACAGCTCAAAGCAGTACAGCTTACGGCGGCGTTAGACCACGGTCTCGCAGACGCGCTCTCCTACACCAGATAGACTCGAATCCATGCGATGGCTTTCCAAGGACAACGATCGAACGCAGCGAAGCGAGACTGCTCTGTTAGTCACAGTCTCAAGGCTGGGGAAGTGTGGTGATATGGATGAAATAATATTACAATGACTATGGGTACAATTGACTGGAAGAATCTTGATGGGTATCTGTAAGGCAGGACTAGGCCAACAACAAGCGCTGGAGTTCGCGACTTGAGGAATGATAACAAAAGAATGACTGTCTATGCAATCTGGTAATGACAACAAAGGAAACAACCCACTACCGCCTGCTGCTCTTAGTGTGGTCGCGGCTGGGTCTGTCGTCCCTAGCACGACCCATCTCTTCGTCAGGAATCCTATCCCGGCGTGCAGAGTACGCGCGCTGAGGCTGGCGAACATCGTCGTGGCGAACATCGTAGGCGCCGCGACGCTCATCCTCTTCGTCAGAGAAGTCGACGTAGACAGAGGCAGGACGCGGTCGGCTCTCTCTTGGCAGCTTCGAATTCTTAGCCTTAAGCTCCTCAGGCATGTAGACCTTATCTAGATGTTGCTCCAGCAGGCGTACGTTCTTGCCGTTGCACTTGATTGCAGCGTCTGCCAGATCGCCAATGAAGGGAACCAGACCGACGACGAAGTCGAGAGCGAGGTTGAACATCATCATCAGCAACACACTCTGCGGCAGACCGCATGCCACCTTTCGCATGCTCAGGATGAGTTTGAGTGCAAGCAGTGCGTCGGCTGCGTCGCCAATGGCGGGCACAAGACCAATGACAGAGGACCAACCGAAGCGCATACCCATGAAACTGAAGAGAGCGAAGTCCAGTCGGTAGGCGGTTTTGCGGGCTCTGGCGAGAATGTTGGCCTCCTGTTCCGGGATGTAGGCGGGGATCTGCTTCTTGACTTTCTTCGTCTTGCCTGGCTTCCTGGGGTGGGGGACCTCCTCGTAGTAGGGGTCCTGACTCGCGGTCAGTTAACAACACAGCGCAATGGTGAGGAAGCGACTTACATATGGACCAGCGGCAGCCTTGTTTGCGTACTTGCTCATCTCGCCTGTGAGCATCTTCTTCGCCGCGTACTTTGCGACGAGTTGGGCCATGTTTGCGGTGTTGTTGGTGTTGTTGGTGTGCCGGTGGATGCGACAAGAAGGGGTTCTTGTTGGCTGGGAGTACAGTCGTAGACGACCTGCGGAAAGACCTTATATGTCTTGGGTTCCTTTGGGTTCTTTGACGATATGTTGACAATGCGCTGCGCGGCGGCTGTCTCACGAAGAGCGCACGAAATGTGGTTGGGCGGCGGCAGTCCTCTCCAGAAATTCTGAAACGGGCGCGTCGCTGCCTATGAATAGACGGCGAGTGCGATTGCAGACAACAAAGGCTGCTTGCTGCGTTGGCGATCAGGTGAAGGTGCAACAAGCAATTCGAGGGCAGGCGCCGCGGGCTCTTAAGTCGCAGAGGATTCGGCGGTGTGCTGCTGGCTCGCCTGCCCTGATTCCATCAAGTCGCAACACGCTGTGACGTGATGGTGTTTCTAGCCCCGTCTTTGCCATCTCTGGAGCGATCGACATAGCTGTGGCGAGTGGTGTTGCACAGCCACTACACGTCAATCGAAGCTCGAAGCTGCGTCGCTGGTGGTTGAACAGCGAACCTCTGCATCTAGAACCCCCACGCACGTGTTCACCACATTCTTCCACATTCTTTCCGTGCGGCAGTGCACGACAATCAGCGTATTCTAGCAGCATACCCGCGACGATCTAGCTGCAGCTTGCGACGCGCCCGCTGCCCGCTGCCCCACGATATCCCCGCCGCGCGATTGAACAGGTGCCCATAGCATGCTGCGCGACACCGGCCAACATGACTACCACAAATACCAAGATGACGCTCGTTGACTGGCTGGACGACCTGTGTGTCCGCTTCATCGTCAACCTCCCGCAGGAAGAACTGCTCTCCGTAGAGCGCATATGCTTCCAGATCGAAGAAGCACAATGGTTCTACGAAGACTTCATCCGCCCGCTGGACCCCCACGGCCTGCCCTCGATGCACCTGCGCAAGTTCTCGCAGCTCATGTTCCAGCATTGCCCGCTGTTCTCGGCGTACTCAGCGGAGCTGCACCAGCAGGCCTATGACCAATTCCTCGCCTACAAGACCCGTGTGCCCGTCCGCGGGGCCATCATGTTGAACCAGGAGATGACACACGCAGTGCTGGTCAAAGGGTGGAAGAAAGGCGCGAAGTGGAGTTTCCCACGAGGCAAGATCAACAAAGGGGAGAATGACCTGGATTGCGCAGTGAGAGAGGTCTGGGAGGAGACAGGCTATGATCTGAAGGAAGCCGATCTGGTGCTGCCAGAGGAGCAGATGAAGAGCATCACCGTCACAATGCGTGAGCAGAGTATGATGCTCTACGTCTTCCGAGGCGTGCCCATGGATACATACTTCGAGCCGCGGACAAGGAAGGAGATCTCCAAGATTGACTGGTACAAGCTGACGGATCTGCCTACCGTGAGGCGGAAGAACCAGGTACAGCAGCAGGGCACCGGCCAGGACTTGATCAAGGAGAGCAGTTTCTACATGGTGGCTCCATTCCTTGGACCCCTACGCGCGTGGATAAAGCTGCAACACAAGCTCGACAAGCAAAGAGCTCGATCTGGGCAACACGTGGCACCACCACCTGCGATTACAGACGACGAGGAACTTCAGGCTGAGGTGTATGAGGCTACAGGCGACGAAGGCACAGCACAACCTGCTGCGCAGCCCATCGATCAGAGCTTTGCCAATCTTGTTGCATGGTTGGGGCAGAGCCAGGCGCCAAGCGAGCTGGCAGCACAGTCGCAACCGTCCGTGGATCCGGCAGCAGAGCTCAAGAAACTCCTGAGTGTTGGCAGTGGGCCGTCAGCGCCTACACCTCCCGTAGAGGCACCTGGCATCCAGCCTCGAGCAAACCCTCTGCTAGCTTTGTTGCAAGGGAACAGCGGCTCTGGAGGACATTCAGGATCGTTACCGCAGACACCGGTCGAACGAATCTTGCACACGCCAATGCAACCGCCTCAGAGTCCATATGGTCAGCATCACCCGTTACCTCCGCAGATGGGCCCCCCGCCTCCGTTCCCCTTCCCACCACACCAGAACATGCATTTCCAAGGGCAGCCACAGCACCCGCAAGATATGCCATTGCACCTTCCACGCCACTTCATGCCACCTCCACCTCCGCCGAATCAGGGCTTCCAGCAACAGCAAGGCTACGGCCAGCAGCCGCCTCAACAGGACCAATTCACTGGACCACTCGGGAGAGGGCCAGAAGTGCCCGCTGCGTCTGGTCTACCAACACCGAAGCTTACTGCACATGCTCTTGGGTTGCTGAACTCCTTCAAGATCAGCGACCAGAAGCCTACCCCACCACAAGTCCATGCCTCGTTGCTGCAGCAGCCTCAGTACAGCACTCCAAGGCTGCAGCAGCCGCATCCGCCGCATCCACCTCATGAGCTGGTGTCGCCTCCTCACATGATCAGTCCGCCTACATACCAATCGCCTCCGCTCAGTCAACCACAGCCAAAGCCAAGGACCGTCCACCAAGACTCGCTGCTTACCCTGTTTAGCGCGACTCCACCAGCCAAGTCTCCTGTACCTGCGGAGCCTGCCGAGCTTTCTGCGCATCCTCTGACACCAGGCTTCATCCAAGCTCAGCCAGCAACGAACCAAGCTAAGCCTCCAAATCAGGCCTTGCTTGACCTGTTCAGCACACAGAAGAAATCTGGGCTTACTTCGGCTACCGTGAGTGGGCCAGTGAACGCCCCAGACTTTGATACCGTCAGGAGACGAAAGCAACCGTCTGTGAATGGAGGCTCTCGCGGGCCTTCTCCAGCCACTACTATCGTTGCATCAAAGCATGCCCAGCAGACACATGGTGATGTACGAGCAGCGCCTGTCCCGGCATTCCAACCGCAGATCTTGAAGCGGCCCCAACAGGGTGCTCCAGCCTCAGGCCCTAACGCGCATGCACAAGGCCTACTAGACATGTTCAAGGGCCCTTCGCCGCAACCTACATCTGCTCAGCCTGTTGCCGTTCCAGCTCCCACAGCGCAAGCACAGGGTTTGTTGGACATGTTCAAAGGGGCTTCTCCGCAACCGGCAGCTGCACGACCAGCACAAGCGGAAAACCTGCTCGCTATGTTCAAGGGAGCTTCGCCTCATGTCAAATCCGCCCAACTAGCACCGACAGCGCCAGCATCTGGTCCCCCGCCCATTGCACAGGCACAAGGTCTCTCGAACCTGTTCAAGAGTCCCTCACCGCAACCACCTGCGCAGCCTACCCAGGCCACGCAAGCTCGATCGAACGCATCTCCAGCTCTCGTTGCCGCGCAGCCCGCCACTTTCGACCGCCGCGAATCCATTCCCTCAGACCAGCGCAACGCTCTCCTCGGCCTCTTCAACAGACCATCACCCCAACCCGCAACCCGCGTCCCAACACAACAATCCCACGGCCCTCTCCCCTTCAGTAGGACGCCCAACCCACCAACGCCCAAAACCGCCATGTCCGGCCTCGTCAGCCCCGTAAGCCCATTACAGCAAGGAAGTCGCACTGGCACACCTGCAGACCTCGCGAGCAGGAGCCGCATCTCGAGTATTGGCGAGTCTGTACCGGGTCAGCCTGGTCTGCCGGGTTTGCAAGACGTTCAGGGTCAGAGTGGTGTTGGTGGTGCGCCGTTGGGTGCGGTCGCGAGTCGGTCGAGTGAGGCGAAGAGTCCGGTTGATAAGACATTTTTGCTGGGGTTTCTGGAGGATGTTGCGAGAAGGGGAAGGTGAGGAGTTGCATTGGGGTTTAGCGTTTGGCATGGCTGCACACAGGAGTGCTTGGGTTTGTATGGTATTGATAGTCATAAGGGTGGGAATAGTATAGGTGTTCTAATATGGATAACAACCCAAGGATTGAAGTCAATACAAAGCCTGAAGGCACTCGCGCCACCTAACCTAACCTCCACAATCGTAGCAACAGCATAAGCACAAAGGGTATCAGTGACAGCAACAACGGGCCCCCAGTCATTCGGACCATCCTAAGCCTTCCGAAACACATATGCAGGCACCATCACCACACTCCCATCCTCAGCCCGTACATCAATCTCCTCCACAGCTCTTTCACATTTTTCACCGTACCTACGTCGAAACATCGCCTCAAGCAGCTCAAACGCTTCCGGAAGTAGACCACCGACCAACAAACCCTCAACCTTACTCCCGGAGGTACTCAGCACCGCAGGCGTCATACCCTGCGCCACACTCTCCACAACATCCCACTCGCACCCATGCGCTAGTATACTAGCCAAATGCACGGGGTTGGTTAGATTGCAGCTTAAGAATACTGCGGGCGCGATGTTAATGATTTGTTGGTAGAGATTGTGCCTGGTCCAGGGGAGGATGGGAGGGGGTGCGGGTGGGGCGTAGGGTTGGTAGTTGTGTGCGGACCGTGGCAGGGTTGGCAGGGTTGGCAGGGTTTGGAGGCATTCATGATACTCTAAAGCCTCACCCTGGAGTGCTTCAATGCACTCTGGTTCTTTCTTGGAGCCCGCGATCCTAGCTTTTTGCGATTTTGAGAATCGCCGCGGGTTTGGCAGACGGCTAGAGGCATTCAGCTCACTGTGAGCTACCTCCGTTGGGCTTGAGGATCGCGACCGTGCGAAGTGCGATTGTGAGTATTTGTGGGGGCTCGAAGAAGGGCTGAAGGCCCTCACGGGGTGCTGACTGCCTTCAGCATAGGCTGCTCGGTAGGTTTTGATGGATGAGGGTAGGGGAGCCTCGAGGGAGAAGATGTTGGTGGACGACATCTTGTAAGATTGTGAAGTTGGGAATATTGGGATATGAGAGAGGTGTGATGTGAGATGAACACGAAGGGTGATTGAAGACCTGGAAATTTAATGAAGTGTGATAAAGTTCATACATAATAGAGGAATGACTTTGGGACTCTACTCTTGCAAACCAGTCTCAAACAGTTAATGAGGGGCGCACCCCAGAGATCTCGAGGCGTGTAATCAGAGGAAGTGTATGTTGAAGGCCTCCAGCCCATGGTATATATATGGCATTCTTGTGGCTCCGAACGATGAATTTACCCTTGGAATATTTGCGAAGTCCGGCTCTTTACCTGAGAGAAAATATACTAAAGACCTCCAACCCATGGTGTAGGTCTGAGAGCACAGCTTTTTTGTGGTTCGTAACTATGCGACCGAATTATGAACCCACCTTGAAACATTTGCGGAGTCCAGCTCTCTTCTTTGCCCACGGTGTCCAGTACCGCCACACGTCTTTACCCATACTTCGAGCGGCCCACAAGACGCTCAACACCGAGAAAAATAATGCTCACTTCCAAATGATGCATTATGCAGTGCCATGGCGCATAGAGTCGCAACTGATAGTGAATGCTGGCACTAGGCTGCTCTGAGCAAGAGTGGCGCGGTGAGGCGAGCAGCCAGGTACCAGAGCAAACGCGTCGACAGTGCCTGTTTCACACAGGAGCCTCAGAGTGTGATACAAGGAAACACTCTTTGGCGATGTTTGCTTTGTTCGACGAATAGCAGGCGGGAGTGAAAGTGACACGGTATTGAGTTTGGGTCGCTCGGCTGGCTTTTCCTTGATGCAGTGACTGGATTAGTGAAGCTCGTCCGTGGGTTTCCAAAGGTTTCGATTTGGTGTCGCGGGAAGGCGCGCTAACAATTGCTTGGCTTGGACCCACACGCGCTGAGGCAACCTGGAGCTTCACCGTCACTGACGCGGACCCGAGCTTCTACTTAAACTACCACATCCGCCTGCACTCCACTCCATCATCCCCATCACCCGCCACACACCACCCCTCAACTCTACCACGCCGTAGCTCTTGGTAGCACTTTCCGCACAGTACAAACAACCACTCCAGCTACAAATAATCATATATCCCCCACAATGTCGGCTGAACCAGACCACGCAACGCAGAAGCCGGACCTGTCCAAGTGAGTTTGCTTGCCACAATACCGTGCAAGTGAGATGCAGCTGCTGACAGACCACCAGGGACCCTTCAGGCGCTGAACCCAAGACCGTGCGTACAGCTCGACGTGATGCTGAGGTCACTCATACTGACCCGCCACAGGAAGATGAGATCGCAACAGCCATCCTCAAGAAGAAGAAGAAGCCCAACTCCCTCATGTAAGCATCTCAGCTGTCGCACAGAGAAGCAATGTACTGACTTGGGCAGTGTCACCGACGCCGTCAACGATGACAACTCGATTATCGCCCTCTCGAACAACACCATGGAGACGCTCCAGCTGTTCCGTGGTGACACGGTCCTCGTCAAGGGCAAGAAGCGCAAGGACACAGTCTTGATCGTGCTCGCAGACGACGACCTCGACGATGGCTCCGCACGGATAAACCGCGTTGTTCGCCACAACCTGCGAGTCAAGCACGGTGATGTGATCACCATCCACCCTTGCCCAGACATCAAATATGTATGTGCGACTTTGGAAAGTGCATCAAGCTCAATACTGACTATAGTTACAGGCCAAGCGCATCGCAGTCCTTCCTATTGCAGACACAGTCGAGGGCATCACCGGCTCATTATTCGACGTTTTCCTCGCCCCATACTTCCGCGAAGCCTACCGACCTGTACGACAGGGCGACACATTTACCGCGCGCGGCGGTATGCGACAAGTCGAATTCAAGGTGGTCGAGGTTGACCCGCCAGAGTTCGGTATTGTCGCACAAGATACCGTTATCCACTGCGAGGGCGAGCCAATCCAGCGCGAGGACGAGGAGGGCAACCTCAACGAGGTGGGCTATGACGACATCGGTGGCTGCCGCAAGCAGATGGCACAGATCCGTGAACTTGTCGAGCTGCCGCTGAGGCATCCCCAGCTCTTCAAGTCAATCGGTATCAAGCCGCCCCGTGGTATCCTCATGTACGGTCCCCCGGGTACTGGTAAGACGCTCATGGCTCGTGCGGTGGCCAACGAGACCGGTGCGTTCTTCTTCCTGATCAACGGTCCCGAGATTATGTCGAAGATGGCTGGTGAGTCGGAATCCAACCTGCGCAAGGCTTTCGAGGAGGCGGAGAAGAACTCCCCCGCCATCATCTTCATCGACGAGATCGACTCCATCGCTCCCAAGCGTGAGAAGACCAACGGTGAAGTCGAGCGCCGTGTCGTGTCTCAGCTTCTCACCCTCATGGACGGCATGAAGGCACGCTCCAACGTTGTCGTCATGGCCGCAACCAACCGCCCCAACTCGATCGACCCTGCTCTCCGCCGTTTCGGTCGCTTCGATCGCGAGGTTGACATCGGTATTCCCGACCCCACCGGCCGTCTCGAGATCATGCAGATCCACACTAAGAACATGAAGCTCGGCGACGACGTCGACCTCCAGGTCATTGCAGCCGAGACCCACGGTTACGTCGGTTCCGATTTGGCATCCCTCTGCTCTGAGGCTGCCATGCAGCAGATTCGTGAGAAGATGGACTTGATCGATTTGGACGAGGACACAATCGACGCTGAGGTGCTCGACTCGCTGGGTGTCACCATGGAGAACTTCCGCTTCGCCCTCGGTATCTCGAACCCCTCTGCTCTCCGTGAGGTTGCCGTTGTGGAGGTGCCCAACGTTCGATGGGAGGACATTGGTGGTCTCGAGGAGGTCAAGCGCGAGCTCATTGAGTCCGTGCAGTACCCTGTCGACCACCCGGAGAAGTTCCTCAAATTCGGCATGTCGCCCTCGCGTGGTGTGCTGTTCTACGGTCCTCCTGGTACTGGTAAGACGCTGCTCGCAAAGGCTGTTGCCAACGAGTGCGCCGCCAACTTCATCTCCGTCAAGGGTCCCGAGCTGCTCTCCATGTGGTTCGGTGAGTCTGAGAGCAACATTCGTGACATCTTCGACAAGGCGCGTGCTGCCGCACCTTGCGTCGTCTTCCTTGACGAGCTTGATTCCATCGCCAAGTCTCGTGGTGGCTCTCAGGGTGATGCCGGCGGTGCTTCCGACCGTGTTGTCAACCAGCTTCTGACCGAGATGGATGGTATGACATCGAAGAAGAACGTCTTCGTCATTGGTGCCACCAACCGACCGGAGCAGCTCGATAACGCTCTGTGCCGTCCTGGACGTCTGGACACCCTCGTCTACGTTCCTCTGCCCGACCAGGCCTCCCGTGTCAGCATCCTCAAGGCTCAGCTCCGCAAGACCCCTGTCGCTGCCGACATCGATATCGACTTCATTGCATCCAACACACACGGCTTCTCTGGTGCTGATCTTGGCTTCGTCACACAGCGTGCCGTCAAGCTCGCGATCAAGCAGTCGATTGCTCTCGACATTGAGCGCCGCAAGAAGGCTGAGGCTGAGGGTCAGGATATCGACATGGAGGACGAGGGCGAGGACGCCGTTCCTGAGCTCACCAAGGCTCACTTCGAGGAGGCCATGCGCTCTGCTCGCCGCTCCGTCACTGATGTTGAGATCCGCCGCTACGAGGCTTTCGCACAGTCGATGAAGAACTCCGGCGGCTCAAGCTTCTTCCGCTTCCCCGATGCCGAGCAGGCGTCGAATGAGCAGAACACATTCGGCAACGCTGGCGAGGACGAGGATCTGTACAACTAAGCGAGTGTTTTCTCTGGTTCACGAAGGTTCATATGGGTTCATGACTGACATCATGATCAACTTTGGCGCTTTTCATCTCTCACATGTTCACACCGAATAGATAGAGGCGACTAATTGTGTCGCTTTACGAGTATTGGTAGTATGCCATACGCATACTTGAATGAATGTACGTTCAACAAATTGTCTTTGTATGCGTGCCATCTACGCTCTACGTGGTATCTATGATCTTCGTCAAACTCCCTCCGCGACCATGCTCTAGCGATCTGTGCACTTAACGCACACGTGTCTTGCGTTTCCTCTGGTAGATGGCGTCCTGAACTGCAAACATGCACGGCAAGATCTGCTCATAACCATGATACTGACCCCAGCTAGCAGGTCGCTATCCCTTGGACCCTTCTACGTTGATTCAAACTTATCGTTCTCAAAGCCCGCGCTCATGTCCCTCACTCCATCTTAATCTCAACAACTCTCTCCAACTCCCTCCTCACAACCTTAGTCCCCTCACCCACCACCTCACTGGGTAACCTCAGGTCACCAACCTCCGTCTCTTCTCCGTCCCCGTTCACATGCCCATTCGCCCTCCCCCCATCTTTCTCTGCGCCAGCACCCTCAGCCATGCACACCTTAATCCGGTTCATCGCCAAGCTATACGCCTCATTCGCTGTTGTCGCTTGCCCCGTCCGGAATAGCTCGGTTATGTAGGCCCGTAGGCTGGCTTGGAAACCGGAGGTTTGTAGAAGTTGGGTCAAAGTGGATTCGATGGTGCGGATTCCGCCGCTGGAGAGGAGAGAGGAGTAGATGCTGTTGCGTAGGTCGCTGGGGAGGGCGGATGCCTGGGCTGGGGACATTGTTACGGACATGGTGGTGGGTGTGGTGGGTGTGGGGTTTGGTCGGAGAAGCGGTGGTGCGTCTGGACGCTGGCTTGTTGTTGGACTTCGAGTAAGAGTCCTGGCGGTGTCGCTCCACTACGTCCTCAGTGGTGACGGCGTTAACGCTCGTTCAGGCCTTGGTCCTTTGTACTAGTGGTGAAGCGACTCCTATGGTTGACCCTTGCTAGAGGTGCTTGGCGTTTGTCGTGCTGATGGATGTCCCAATCGGTGGTAGTGGTGGTAGTGGTCCTAGCTTGAGGTCCCAAGTGTTTGTTCGTGGTGCGAAGTCCGTGGGAAAGATCAATCGTACTATTCTTGGTTGACCGAGCTTTTGAGGTGGTCCACTGTTTGGTTTGACGGGCGAACGGGTTGGCGTGGTTTGGTGTCAAGCACGTGCGCCTGTGTAGTTGTCGATCAGGGTGGTACAATGGTTCGCCGAGTTTTCGATGAGTGATATATGCAGGTACCCAACTACCGATATACGGCGTTCTGGAGATCCCCCTGAAGCAAGGTGGGGAGACGACCGAGGATGCGACTACTTGGTATTTCTGTGAGGTGATGCAGCCTTGTGTGGGAAGGGATCCCGAAATAGCTTTCTGATACCGGAGGCAAGCTCCGGTGATGGAGTCGGAGATGAGATCAGAGAGGGCCAAAGCACAGCCAGTGTAAAGGAGGGTTACGACAGCAGTTGGTCGATTAAGTAGGGGTGCTCGGTATTGGGTACAGATGCAGTTTATGGGGTGTAGCTAGAGTATTGGTTCAATGAACATCAGGCGCTCGGACTTACCCGCGTCGGTGCCCTCTGCTAGCCGCCTTGCCGGCATGGGTTGGCATGGAGAAGGATGCACGCCTGGCGTGCGGCATATCAGCTTTGGAGGAGGACAGCGCTGCACCTGCACCTGCACTGCACTGCACCTCGCCCTCGCTCGCCCTCGCCATCGCAGCGATCCGGTGAAGCTTGCAATCTCTGCACCGAGCTACACTGTACCTCCACGCCGCCGCCTGCGAGCGCCCACCGCCATTAAGCACTCCGCCGTGTCCTCCCCCGCCGCGCGCTTCGCTTCCGTCTGCCAGGCCTCGCAGCACCAGCACCGCAGCGCTTCACCACCAGCTCCTTCACCTCCACCACCACCACCACTACCACCACCACTACCACCACCACCACCACCACCACTGCTATCCCCTCTCGCGGCGGCCGTGCATCTGACACAGCGCACTCCTCTGCTCGTCGCGGGCGAAACACGCCGGGCCAATCTCGCTTCGTCTCAGACAGGGAAGACATACATACGCAGCGCCCGCCCAGGCCGTCGTCGAGTCCAGCGGAGCACCCCAAGGGCCCCAAGATAACGGCGAGCTTCCCCTCCGCGAGCTCGACCGCGCCGGGTCCAGCTCTTGGCCGCACGAGCTCCTGCACCGCACCGCCGCCCTCCCGCCGACGTCATCCCCTCGCCTTCGTACAGCAGCCAGCATGGCGTACAACAACCTCTCCAAGTACCACGAGGACTCGGACGCCGACGACGAGTTTGAGCGCAGCGGCTGGCAGCAGCGCGACCAGATCCCCGTCGAGTACGAGAGCTCGCCCACCAGCTCCGGCCCGCTGAGCACCGAGCACACCCCGACCACCTTCACCCACAGCAGGGACAGCCGCATCAGCCCCACCGGCCTGATTGTCGACTGGAGCGCCGAGCAGGTTGCCGACTACATCTCCGCCCTCGGCCTCGAGCAGTATGCAGACACGTTTGTTGGTAGGTGGCATGCACGGCGATAAGGCTGAGACTGGCCAGGGCGCTAACATGGACTGTGTGCAGACGAGGGCATCACCGGCGATGTGCTGGTTTCGCTGCAGCATGCCGAGCTCAAGGAGATGGGCGTGGGCAGCGTCGGCCACCGTCTGTCCATACTCAAGGCCGTGTACGAGATCAAGGTCAGGCAGAACGTGCCCATAGAGCCGGACGACTATGTTCCGCTGTGTATGTACACCCTGCTTGTCTACCGTGTCATCAATGCTAACGACCATGGCAGCCGCCGACACATCAGCACAGGAAGCACCGCCCACACAAGACGACTTCGCCAAGGTCATTCGCGTCGTCCAGGCGCGGGACGAGCGGATACACACAGCGGAATCAGAGCTACGGCATCTGCGCGAAGATCTCAGCCGGGTCATAGACGAGAACAAGCGGTTACGAGAAGAGATCCTGCCCATCGTGCGCATGCTGAAGGAGCAGCAACAAACGCTCCCCACACTACCCACAACACACGAACACGTTACATCGCCGCCGGCCACCCAAGACAATAGGACCGGTAGCAGTCTGTCCCGTAAGTTCTCCACCAAGAAGCTTTTCCTAGGGTCAGCCCCAAAGAATCCTTCTCCAACCATCCAAGAGCACCGTGCGCTCGTCGACCACTCTTCGTTGGACCCCTCAGCAGCAGCAGTCGCAGCATCCTCACACCTCACAGCATCGCTGGGCGCAGGCGCGCAAATGTCCCCCAACTCCATTACCCAGCCCTCGCCCACCTCCCCCGCATACACCCAAGGCCGCACCCAGTACGCTCGTCCCGAGATACCACGGAGCCACCAGGACCACGACAACAACACACAAAGCTGGCCGTACTCAGACCAAGTGGCCGCCAACCGCGACCCCCGCGCAACGCCTGGCCTTCCGACTGGCCGATCGATGGGACGCTCCGCTCCCACACCCACGCCCGACGATCGAGACCGAGACCCTCCGCTGTCTGGCGGCTCCAGCACGAACAACCTACAGCCATCCTCAAGCTCCCAACAGGCACCGTCGTCGAACCCGCAAGTCGAAATCTTCAAATCCTTCCGCGTATCGATCGACGACCCCTGCCACAAAGTCCTTCCTGTGGCACTCAAGAAATACAACATCACAGCAGACTGGCGGCAGTACGCGCTGTACATTGTACACGGAGACCAGGAGCGTTGCCTGGGTCTGAATGAGCGACCTCTGATTTTGTTCAAGCAGCTAGACAAGGAAGGGCGAAAGCCCATGTTCATGCTGCGAAAGCACGCTGCGCCAGAACAAGGTCACGTCAGCACTGTTGGCGGGAATGACGTTCGAGCTGTACCTCCAAACAGCGGATTCGGGTGGGATAGCCAGAATCGCGGGACGCCGCTGCCTGGCGGTGTACTATAAGGCACGGCGATTAGCAATGGTGCCATCACACAGCGCAAAGATTCGCACATCTTGGGACTATTGGCGTGTCCTTACGCACGGAGTACGGCGCTGCCTGCAAAATCATTTACCTGGCGTTTGGGACTTGCTTCGCTTCGACATCATTACGCTTGTTCGCTTCACACCTTGCACATTACGAAAACGGATTGCCATCCTTTTGAGGACGGAAAAGTGGGAGGATGGATCTGGAGCGATACGAACATCTTGTTGTTATGTAGGACTGCTGCGCGCAGATTTAGGACTTTCACAAGCGGCAAATGTTCGCACTTCGAGTGGCCGGCTATCATATGAACGCTGTTGTTGGTTGTAAATGCGAGAAGTACATCGAGACCCCAGAGACACATGTTGACGAGTTTCAGGAGTCGCATTTGCTTACTTCCTTTCTAGTGCATCGCTGCTCTATCTCTGCGCTTTCCGATCCGATGCGCGTCCCATGTCTGCAGCATTCTAGTGCTCAGTTACCACATCTTTGCCACATCCAGGGCAGCACAAGCATTGCCACGGGCCGCGCAGGTGCAACATTACCGTGAAGCAGCACACCAACCAAAAGTCAACCAATAGACAGGCCTTTCCAGACCCGACGTTTGTGGCATCTCGCCAAGCGTCAGCGCTAATTGTTCAAATTGGGAGGCTGCGCTGACCTTCAAGCTTGAGTCCCTGTTGACGTCACCACTACTCTTTCCTTACACATTCGACATGCACTTACCGAAACTCCTTCATAAGCAAGAGAAGAAGGGCGGTACTGCTTATAGTGCAGTCGAGGTTGATGCAGACGGCTTGGATGCAAAAACAGATAAGGCTCCTACAGCTCCGGATTGGCCTGCTGAGCTTCACCGCATAGAGAATGCACCAACATGGGTAGTGGTTGACTGCCTTTTGCTCTCGTTGCCCATTTCTTTTATCGGTCTGTATTCACAACGCTAACTCAGCCCCTTTCAGCTGGCATTATTTCGTGTTGGCTATTATTGCCTGTAAGCTTGATGGTCGGGATGTCTCGCCTCATGGCAAGCATATACAGGACGCCCTCCTCATCGGCCCCATGATCTATCCTCTCGACTTCACTGCGCTTGGAGGTCGAGCTCTAAGGAAGTTTGCATTGTGGAAATCTGGCGAGGGTGCGACACTTGGAGTAAGTCAATTACTGATAGCATGACCTATGCTTACATCATGGTAGTTCTTGAAGCATATGGTCGGCAGTCAGAGCCTAGTAGCCACCGTCGGACACGCTCTCACTTTACACTCGCTGGATGTGTTGACAGTAGCCCTACTCGCGTTCTGGACTCTTTCGCCACTAGGAAGTCAGAGTGTCTTGCGCATTCTCTGTTGGTGTGCAATATCAAGACACTGACAACTATGGAATTGCAGTTGTCTCCATAGGCGTTGATGACAGCCGAGAAACTGGAATGGACACCAGAGGACGCTTGGAGTCACCCAAACATACCTCGAATCGATAACCTTGGACTAGCAAAATCGAATAACTCAACAGTATGGCCTTAGTATACGGTGAATCCCAATGGAAATTACAGCTACGCGTCTCTTGCGGGCGTTAACATTGTGAACCTCTCGGAACGCCGGCTCCACCAATTTTACCATCCCTTACGAGTACATGTACTTTGGATGCGAGCTGTCACCCAAGGACAACATCTCTAAACACTCTGCAGTTGGGACACTCTCTTCAGCAGCCTTCGGTTATAGATTACCTTCTTGAGTTGCAGAACCAGAGCAGGCTTATCAACGAGGGTTGGGACTTTTCCTTGAATGCAACCAATTATACGCTTGCGCAGTCCTTATTCAAAGACAGGAGTTTCTTCATGTACAGCAAAGTCACATGGAAGGACGTTGTGGGCTTCTCTACGGTGGTCCAGGCCAATAACATCTGCCAGTCCGATAGATGCGCAGTGGGGCGTCTGCGGTGCATGGACAGACAGGACAAGCACGGTGTTGCGATCCTCTATGGTCTCGCCCACGTTGGGCACTGGAACCATTACTTGATTCGGCGTCTCGCATCGTTGAGAGGTCAGGTCTCAACACATACGGCGTGGCAAATCCATGGGATATGTTGAGTGGATAGACCGACCCAAAATTGGACGCAATATATTGGAGTGCCACAGAAGGCGGTGGAAATGTCCCGTCGCCTAACAAAGGCTCTGAACACGTTCGTCGATTCGCCCCGTTGGCCCATGACCATTACCATGAGCGTTCGTTTTGCCAAAAGATCTCTAGACAAAGCCACCGGGCAGCCGTTAGATAATTTAACAATGAACTCGACGCAGGCCGTGGTAACGCTGTCAATACCAGTTTACCGCGTCAACGCTCCATGGGCGGCGCATCTCGTTATCTGCTCGACCATTCTGCTGGTTCTCAGTAGCTTCGGTATCTTCATCCAGTCGCGGACTGCGGTACCGGATGTCTTCAACCACGTTTCCTTGTTAACGCGCACCAACCCATATATCAATGTGCCAGCTAGAGGCTCAGGACTCGATGGAGCAGACCGTGCACGACTGTTGCGGAGAATGCGAATTCAATTAGGCGATACCGAATCTCTGTCAGAGACTGGGCATGTCGCGTTCAGAAGCGTTGCTAGTAGCGATGATTGTCGGGAAGGAAGGATTCAAAGAGAAAGGCTGTACCGCTGAGTGCGCCGTCCGCTGGCATGACAGACCTGTTGAAAGCTGCAGCAAGCGCTTGCACAAACTTTGAACTCACTGAACGGCTTCCTTGAGCAAAGTTATCTTGGATTGAACATGTCGCTCCACTCAATGTGTTGAGTAGTCGCGCCTGCCTCAAGCTGATGTACTTAGTCAGCAGTGTCGTCACCACCTTTCACACCAGGGCATCATTCTTCCTCTTCACCCTTCTTCTGCCCCTTTCCCAATTGCTGTTTCCTTAACACTCTCAACCCTGTATTACTGTCATTCTGCCGTGTCCGCGGAGGTTCCTTCAAGCTTTCAGGCCATCTCACTTCGCTAAAGAAGTCTTGATGTCATTTTCTACGACTACCAACACCAGATCAACCCTGACGTGTCTCACAGCGACCTATCAATGGAGGACTCGATATCGCGATCAATGAATACCATACCAGGGCAGGACGGCATTCTAGCGTATCATGGACGGACGCGATGTACCCCACTTTACGCTACTGCACTCTGCGCCTCGCTAATCTCGCGTGGTTCGACTGTCAGGGTGATGATACGGCATCGTTTTTCCGTGCAGGGCGTGTTCCAGGCAACTGAGCGTCTTCATAGGTGCGGTGAAGCGTGACGGTAAGGCTGAACTGTAAAATTCAAACACTGATTGGGAGCAGGGCGGCTGGGCTGATGAGTCTTGTCGTCACTGTGGACTGTACCTAGACATGAGTAATGGCAGAGTGTGAGCTGTACGCCATTATCCATGTGGTAGGGTGCAGGTAAAGAGCAAGAGCTTGGCTATAAAGTCGTGAAGCACCCTTCGCAGTACGTGGATAGCATCGGAAATTCAGACCCGTACGAACACATCACACCAGCAACATTAGCGCGACGCAGATCTTCAGTCAGGATGCACAACTTCATCTTCGCAGCAGGTTTCACGGCTTTTGCTTCAGCTCAGTCGCGCGTCGTTGAGGCACCTCCGCCACCACCAGTACTCCTCTCGACGACTAAGTCTGGTGTCCTCCCAGTCATCCCATCTGCCACTGGAACTCCCTTCGCAGGTGTCGACACACTCCAGGGTGCTATCATCTCGCCTCTCCCTCCGAACCCAAGCTACACCCCCGTCGAGGGCCCCGCACCCTCCCAGACCAACCAGCCCGCTGCCACCTATGTTGCCACACTCCCTGACTCTATGTTCAACCCTCTGGTCGGCGACACCGTCCAAGGTACTGTTGAGGCCGTCGGCACCACAGACGGTGTCCAGTTCACCGTTAACATCACCAACCTTCCCAACCAAGCCGCCTACGGGCCCTTTAACTGGCATATCCACACGCTCCCCGTCCCTGACGACGGCAACTGCACTGCTACCATGGGCCACCTGGACCCTCAGAATGCGGGCGAGCTGTACATGTGCAACACTGCCGCGCCTGAGAACTGCCAGGTTGGCGATTTGGCCGGCAAGCATGGCGGCAAGATCACGACCGAGGGAAACTTTAGTACGAGTTTTGCTGATAACTTTTTAAGTACTGAGGAGGGGAGCCCGGCGTTCTTTGGGGGATTAGCGTTTGTGCTGCACACTGGTAATACCACCAGGATTACTTGTGCGAACTTTGAGGCTCAGGGAGCTGGAAATGGTACCGGTGGTAACGGTACGAGCGGAAGCAATGCTACGGCGACTAGCACGGGTGGGGTTCCTGAATTCACTGGTGCTGCCGGTAAGCTGACTGCGGGTGTTGCTGCTATTGTTTTTGGTTTCGCTGTTGCGCTGTTGTAGACTGTGGGCGCGATCTAGCTGTAGCTGTACACAATGCCTAATATCTTAATGATATGATGCATCCTAAGCATGATCACTCCATCCAAACATCTTATTGATCACTCAAAATGCGACAGTCAAGACTGGAGCTCAGGTATCAATGGTTCTCAGCCCCTGTGTAGAACCCTGGAGGCCTTCAAGTCATTTACCCAAGTAATGGTAGATAGGTATCTTCTGGTAGCGAGACTTGTCGTCCATATCACAGTTCACATACAACCAAGGCACACAAAGATTACCAATATCCAAAATCGAATTTCCGTACATATCCTTAAAGAAAGAAAAAAGTCAAGCAAAACCCTTCTGCCCGGCCATCTCTAGGTGAGGCCAGGCAACCGGATTCGTTAAAGCAAGGCATATCCAAGCCCAAAAACTTTTATTCCCCTCGAAAGGTTCCAAGAGAGAAAAAGAAAAGGAAAAGAGAGCGTCTACTCAACGCGAACCATCTTGGTAACGACGTTAGTCACCGTCTTGGTCGCAGAGACAGTCGTAGTCGCAGTGACCGTGACCCTCTTGTTGGGCGAAATGAGGCGGTTGTATGCTATTCGACGTATTAGCACCATTCACTCCACCTACACATATCCACCTCCACCAACATCAAGACCAAAACATGAAGGGGAAGGGGAATGGGGAGCAGAAACGACTATAGAGGAACGACTTTAGGGGTTGGGGTCGTACCGTTGCTGCCACGCATCAACACCTCGAACCTGTCGCCCTCGGCATCAGCAGGGCCGCGCTGCTGCCCGTGGTTGGTCGCCTGGGCGGCGCTCATGGGCGCGTTGAAGAGCGCGCAGCGGACCACGATGTTGGCCTCGGGGTTGGGGCACGCGGGGCCGGGGGCCAGAGAGGGGTGGCGCTGGAAGTAGATGTTGACTGTGCCGCGAATTAGCTTGGTCTTGTTTCCAAATTTATGCGGGTGCGTCATGATGGAGAGAGAAGGAGGTGGGTGTAGTGACCAAGTGTCACCATGTGTGATGGAAGAGCAGCAATACAAAGGAATAGGAAAGCAAAAAACATACACGAAGCGCACCCCCCCGTCAGATCACACTCCCTCGCACAAGCACCAACATCATACCCCTTCAACTCCTTGTACGCCACATACGCATCGTCATCGTGCAAAGCAGCATTCCCAGCAACCAGGAAGTTCTCGTAGTTGCCGGGGTGCTCAGCTACAGTGCTGTTGGCCACCACGTCGTAGTAGTTGAAGGAGGCGAAGGCCTCCGGGGTGTTGGGCGTCGGTGTTGGAGCAACACCGCGGCGGAGGGGACGGCAGTCACCGCTGGTGGCGGCGAGGGCTGGGGCTGCGAGGGTTGCGAGGAAGAGAAGAGGGGTGAACATCTTGAAGCTTGATGGCAATATACTTCAGATATGTAGATTTGGTGAAGGTGTGAACGGGGAAGGGGACCTGGCGGATGGGTGCGATTTATACTGCTTGTTCATTGCCAAGATGTCTTGATGCCGGAGTGTAGAGTTTTTGCGTACCCCTCTTCGTACGCGTAACAATATCTTGTTACCTTGGGATGCCGGCAGACATGATAGACGTGGACAGATTGCTCGAACTCGCTACCGTACTCTGGGCCGGGCTGAGTGGACAATAAACCGCTGAACACTAGGATGTTCACCAAGGGTGCAGTCTGGACATTCGTGATATTAAACTGTACCATCCTGGAATCTACAATGTTTGAAACTTGGTCGTCGTCAAGTAGGCCTATGGAGGAGCAACGTCCGTGTACTGAGGGGTGGAGGCTCTTCCAGACCCTGCATGAGGGCTCATGTCAGTGGTAATCCCACCTTTATAGTCGCCAGGGTCTGAAATCCTTTCCACCTTAGGCTATACATGGGTACCTGAGAGGCATTCAATAGGTCGATCCAGGTCACAGAAAGTGGAGAGGGCGGACAATAGAGCACTATGCCGCGGCGCTGGGTCCTGGGCGGAGGTACAATTTTACGAGAATGCAGTCCCGAAATTGGAGCACTGCCAATGCTTGGAAGACTTCCAGGGTCGCGCAGAGAGGACCGGCGTGAAGGTGCAAGATTTTGGACCCTTGTACCGCAGATGCTGTGAAGATCTCTCGGTTATCGTGTGAAGCTCAGACGCTGCAAGAATCTCAATTCAAAGCGACGGGGATGAGTGCTGAAAGATCATCAAGATATCAAAATCTATGAATCGTTACATCAGCCAGAGGCGACCATCTGAGACGAGCTTACGAGGTACCGAGAACCTCCAAGCTCATGCCTGGCAGACCTAGTATCCACCACCATACGCCGGCTGCAGTCCATACGGTGTACCACTAACATGGTCAACCCCCTTGTCACCAAGGTAATCACCAAGCGCCTTCTCCAGCCTATCCACAATCTCTTGGTCAACCTTACTCCACACCTTGATAGCCTCCCTCTGCACCTGCGGCAGCGCTTTCTTCATATGCCCACTGAGGTTCGAAATAAAGATCTCGTCCTGCTTCCACTCCTTGAATAGCTTCCACAGATCGCGGGGCTGCTCGAAATCTTCGTCGGTGACTTCGGATGTGTAGTTGGCTACTGAACCAATCCACTCGTCGTGTGCGACGTCGGTGGGGCCGCCGGAGTTGACCTTGCGGAAGGACGAGCGGACGTAGTCGGGGTCGGCCCCGTAGTTGCCATCGATGCGCATTGGGCCGTCACGCTGATAGGGTGAGTACACGTACTTTGCGCGGTTGCAGGGGAGTTGTTGGTAGTTTGGTCCGACGCGGTAGCGGGCGGCGTCGGGGTAACTGAACATGCGGGCTTGCAGCATGATGTCGGCTGAGGGACCGATGCCAGGGACCATGGTGCTGGGTGAGAAGGCGGCCTGCTCTATGTCTTGGAAGTAGTTGGCAGGGTTCTTGTTCAGAGTGAGCTTGCCAACAGGCTGGAGAGGGAAGTCCTTGTGTGGCCAGATTCGAGTGTCGTCGAAGATGTTCCAGCGGTAGGTTTCGGCTTCCTTGGGATCCATGACTTGGATCATGAGCGTCCAGGTAGGGTAGTCACCCTTCTCGATGGCGTTGTACATATCTTTGACGTGGTAGTCAGGCTCCTCTCCAGCAAGGCGTACGGCGTCATCCGACTTCATTGTGATGTTGCCGCCATCAGGCTTGAAGTGCAGCTTAACGTACTTGAAGGTGCCATCCTCAGGCTTGCCAAATTTGTAGGTGTGAACTCCATAGCCATTGACATTCCTCAAACTCTCAGGTACACCTCGTTGGCCGAACAATTGCATCAAGCAGTGTGTTCCTTCTTGATTGTTGTTGTGAAAATCCCAGAACATGCTCGAGTCAGGAACATGTGTTTGAGGGTGGTTCTGATGCGAACGGTTCAACGAAGGGAACTTGACAGGGTCCCTGATAAAGAAGACAGGCAAGTCGTTGCCGACAAAGTCCCAGTTGCCCTCATCGGTGAAGAACTTCAGTGCAAAACCTCGGATATCGCGGACTGTGTCTGAGGATCCCTTGGCGCCAGCAACAGTAGAAATTCGTGCTAGGACCTTAGTCTTCTTACCCACTTCACTGAAGAGGTTGGCCGATGTGATGTTGGTTATGTCGTGTGTAACCTCAAATTCTCCCCATGCTCCAGCGGCCTTCGCATGGACGACTCTGGACTATATAAGTATGAAGTCTGAGATGTTGGAAAGAGTGCATACCGTTCAGGTATCCTCTCGCGAGGGAAGTGTGCGAGTGTTTCAATGAGCTGTGTGTCTGACAGAAGTGCAAGACCTCCGCCTTTCAGCGGATTGCCTCGCAGGATGGTCTGTGAAGTTGGGTCTCCTGCTGGCCTTCCCTCAGCCAGGGTGTAGACGGGCTTGTCGTTGTTTTGCTGTTACGAGTCAGTCAGTAACATAGTTAGATATGGGAAAGCGGTCACATACTGGTGCCATATTGATGGATCTGATCGCTGAATGCTAATGAGTACGCGGAGATTAGACGACATACTGCAAGGGGTGCAGGCGATTTTATCCTCAGCACGCATGCGCGTATGCGCACGCATTTTACGATGAAGTCATTCTCAACGCGTGCTCGAAACATCCACCAGCTACCCTTGTTGTTTGCTCTGTATTTGTTGCGTCATCGTGACTGAGCATAGTTAAAGTCGTACTCGTTTTGCTTATCCCGCGAATCACTTCAGTGTGGGCCCTCCAACTTTTGATGCGGAGGCCGCGGATACAGCGTTTTATAAGCCGTTGTCGACCGTTGAGGCTCGACCGCCCGAAGAATCTGGCCAGCAAACGTGCGCACTGGGATCTTGTACGAACACGTTAACGGACGAGTGGGGATGGCAATTGACAAGTGCGCGATGGATGATGTTGATGTTGCGCGGATGCAGCTGACTGATGAGGCGATGACGATTACTTTTGCTTTGATAGGCGGAGATGGTCCGGCAGGAAGCGGCGATCGTTCGGCAGTTCCTGCCTCACATTTACCATCACCTTGCAAGGTAGCCACGATGGTAACAAACGGAGTCGATATGCCGCTACTCAAATGCGAGAACTTATAAGACTTCAATACCGTTTAACCTCTCGCCAAGTTGAGAATCTCTAGGACTTGATCCTTGTTGCCAACCAGACCCTCCTGAGCTCCGAACACATCTGTCAGGGTGCTCTCAGCGACCTTCTCAAGATCTTCATCTTTGACTACGCCCACTTCCTTCAGCGTGTGTGGTAGCTCCAGCATCTTAACAAAATTCTCTACCGCATCAGCAAGGCTTGTCTCTTCTGTCTTCAGCACCTTGTTCCAAATGTCCAGTACCTTCTTCTGGACCTCCTTCTGTCTTTCGCTTCCTTCGTATGTGTACCGCAGTACAGGTGCCAACATTATGCAAGATGTGACACCGTGCATCACGCCACAGATGCTGCCGAGCTGATGACCGATTGCGTGCGATGGGCCCATAGGTATGCTCCAGAGCAGCAAGCCCATCATAGCGTTCCTGCTCCCAAGCTGGCATTGACTGATACCATCTACGAGTTCGTCGTGGTCGTCTTGACTTTCGCCGTCCTTGTAGTCTTTCAGACCCTTGAGAAGGATGGCGAGGGCGTCTTCCATGTGATGGAAAGCATCGGTCTTGCACTGATCATTTAGCATCGTCTCCACACAATGGTCGACAGCTCGCATGCCAGATGAGAGCCAGAGCTTCCTGGGTGAGGTTGAAGCGACCTCAGGATCGAGAAGGATGAGGTCAGGTGCAGCATTTGGACTGGCGAAGTGCTGCTTTTTCTGTGTTGTAGGGCTGGTTGCTGACGATTTGTTGTTCCATTCACTTGCACTCAGACTGGTGGGAACGAGTATGAGCCGTATCTTGGGGTCTTTGAGGTCGTCTACTGTGCCCTTCTCTTGATTCACGAGAGCTTCCATAGCTTCCGTTGTAAGGTTTTCAGGGCTGAGGTTCGTCTGCATCAGGCGAGCGATTTTGCAAGCGTCCGAGTAGCTGCTGCTTCCAATGCTGAGTAAACAGTCCGCTTCTCTCTCGTTCAGGAGTCTTGCAATTTCGAGTACATCTTCGTACGGTGAGTGTGCACCAACGCCGGCTTTCTTGCCAACAACGAAGTGTCCGAGCTTTTCCTTGAGCTTCTTCACAACGTCTGTGTTAGCATCAAGTGCCTTCGAGTAGACAAGAACCACCCGTTGGCAGCTCCATTCCCCTATCGCATGGATGATATCTTCGATGTAGTTGGATCTCAGGATCGCATTGTGCCCTTTGCGTGCCAGGATAGGAAGTTGCTGGATCGTTCGTTTGCCGCGTTGCGAAGTGTACATTGTGGCTTAACTTGTGTAGCGAGATTCCTTTTTTTTTGGATTCGATAAGTACCGAAGAATGCAAATGGAGGCTGCTTCAGAGACCGGGTTATCATGCACATAAGTGGTGTGCTGCGAGTCATCCCTATGACGCAATTTGAACCTCATTTTCTGTAACTTGGGTAGAAAACAGGACTATCCGCAGACCTTATCAGCAAAATCGTGATCAAACACTGGAAGGTTCGTGTCGTGATAGAGGAAGATAATGTCGTGCAGCCGGGAGTACAACGTGGTAAATATTACCGGTACATGATGTTTCTAGGGGTGTGCGCTACGGTGTAACGGTCGGTTGATCAGGGTCTCGGTTCGGTTCACTCCGAGGTACACGTATTTGTTAGTTGTTGTTGATAAGAGAGTGGGTTATTACGGTACGAAGTGTCGTCTTGAACAACACTGTAACGGAAGAGATGATGAGCGTGTGAATGCTTGCGCGGGTCACCATGGGAAGGCTTGTGGCCTCGCTGCTGTTTCCAATCATTGCAGCAGTCACGCATGTATTACCTCTCTATGTATATGTTAAATCTGAACAAGACCCAAGGGTGGAAATCAGTAGTGTGGAGTAGTCCTACATCCAGAAGTAAAATAACGCCACAGTAGATGGGATCGTGGAGAGTCTGAGAGGTCGCAGGCGTTAGATGCAAGCCAGCAGCTTCACAATGATGCCCAGGCAGGAGCAGGAGCCCTAGCGTCGCCCCGCATCTCTTGGAGGCTGGCGCCGCTGTCACTCTCTTCGGTTTCATCCGTCGTGATCGACATCCTCCAAGCTGAAGCCGAAGCGTGATCCTTTCGTGCGGGGGTTGGTGTTTGCTTTTGGCGGGGTCTGCTGCAGGGGGCCCCTCTCCGTCTGCGGGGCGCGTTCCGGGCAAAGGATGAAGCTGTACTGAAGACGTGCTTGAGTACCTTCTTAAGCATCACGAAACCCCCAGTTTCTCTCTTTGAGCGCTTTTATCTATCCATTAAGCTTTGTAAGTTAGTTGCCCAAGATGTCGCTGCCCGAAGGTGTCCTAAAGAACCTCAGGAAGACGGCCGACGATGGATGCGCCGACCCCAAATCCAATATTCCAGGAGCCAGTGTTGTTGCAGTTGGCAGAGATAGCAAAGAGTTGTTTGCGCATGCTGTGTGCTAGCGAGGTGCCAATTCTTCTGAGTCCATGACGCTGGACAATGTGTTCTGGATCGCGTCGTACACGAAGATGATCGCCGGCCTGGCATGCATGCAGCTGGTGGAACAGGGCAAGCCGCATCTGGACAATGGAGACGAGATTGAGAGATTGAGAGATTGAATCCAGAATTCAAGGACTTACAGGTCCTGCAGAAAGATGGGAATCTTGTGGACAAGAACAAGAAAATCACCCTGAGGATGCTGCTTACCCACATGGGTACGTGGAAACAAAAAGGTTCTCGACTGAGTCGAAAACTGACCAGTATCAGCTGGCTTTGGTTATACGTTCTTCAATGAATGGCCCCGGGACTTCTCCCACCCAATTGGGTTCGATGATGTAACGGTGTATAAAGCCTTCTGAACTCTAGGGTTAAGAAGGTCGGCCTTTTTGACCGCGACAGATGAGTTCTCCAGCCACATCAAAGACATCTTGCAGCCGTTGGTGTTCTAACAAGGAAAGGGCTGGGAGTACGGTGTCAAACATTGACTTTCGCTGGTATTGCCCTTGAGCGTGCGACCGGGCTATCATTGGACGACTAATATCTTTTAGCCGTTGGGATTCCCGACAGCTGAGATGAAGAAGCAGCTTGCGTACATAAACCAACGCAACAAATATGGTTCACTTATCGCTCGCGATCATTTACTGCGCAAGCCCTTAGTCGTGAAGCCTTCTGAAGTGAAGGATGTCTTAAACAGTGGTGGTGCGGGCTGTTTCGCAAAGCCTTCGGACTACGCGTGTAAGTCGTCCGATGTTCGGTTGGCTCGGAGCAAGCTCGCTGACAATATGCAGAAATCATCGCAACGCTCCTGGACGATGGCACATCACCAACAACCGGTGCGAAAATACTTGATAAGGCCAAAGTAGACACGATGTTCACCAACCAGGTCGAAAAGTTCCCCGACTTCGCTCGTCAAGGCATACCGGCTGCCAAACCCGATCTCACAAATGCTGTTCCCGAGATGTACCTAGTCGAGGGGAACCCACCTCAAGGTTGGGGCCTGACATTTATGTTATCGAATGGAGGTCCGACCGAAAGATCAAAGAGCACTGGGTTCTGGGCTGCATTACCGAATTGCTGGTAGTGGGGTGATCGTGAGAAGGGAGTCGGTGGTATCGTCTGTACCCAAACACTACCTTTTGCTGACGCCAAAGTGCTCGGCCTGTTGTTCAATGTTGAAGGGCAGGTGTATCAGGCTCTTGGTGCCTGAGTTCGAGCAATATTGATATGTCGATACAGCATGGAAAGTGCATAAAGCATACTTATTAGCGGTAGTTCCTAGCACATGCGTGTTGCGTCCAAGCGTTGTTTTGCCGAGCTCTGAGTGGTTGATAAAGCCCAGCGAAGAGGGTCTCGGTGCCACTCTGCACTCGATTCTTATCAGGTCTGCCTGATCGCCCCAAAAAGAAGCTTTGGGCTGATCGAGCTAAGAATGATGGATTCGTCCGGAGCCTTGAGCCCACATAATTATCGCGAACAGGTTTTATAAGGCGCACGGACAACAGCCGGGTGACAGCTATCAACATGAACACTCAAAGAGCCAATCAGTACGAGATTCCTCGGCATTTCACCACGCGAAGAGCCGTAGAATGCGTAGAAGATTTGCTTAGCCGCGCACTAGCTTTCCCCGCAAATCCCGATCAGGACATCGACCCACCAAGACTGAACCTCGTAAGCTGCTCACGCGGGGTTGTGCAGGAGAAGTGTCAGCGACGTGGAAGCTATTTTCGCTCCTCTGCACGCCGCTTCACTTTCTCTTTCCTAATTCCGACGTCCTGTCCGATGTAAAGCTATGAATTTTGTTGATGTACAGCCAAAGTCGTTCCTTGATTATGCATGGACATCGCCCACGCCTCCGGCGATGAGTGCCCCAAACCCTTCGAAGACAAGCAGGAAGCAGAATCGGTGTTGTGATCAATGTCGGAAGGGCAAGCGAGCGTGCGACGCGGCGATACTGGAAGACTCGTTGCTAGACGCGAGCAAATCGGGAGACCATCCGAGTGTCTTCCATTACAGTGGTGAGCTGCATTCGCTCTAAGAGCGGCACAGCCGACGATTGACAATGCAGATGTCTATGGACCATTAGCTGCCTGTGGAAACTGTGAGAAGACGAAAAAGAGTTGTACATTCGAATGGCTTCGCTCGCAGAGGGTGTCACAGGCAACACAGGCTCCGCCAAATCCGGTCCCACCGGCGAAACGTCGCCGAACGGACAGCAATGCAGCAATCCCGCTTCGAAACACCAATGGATCATCAAGGCAGGTTCAAATTGGAAAGCCGATATGTCGATCAGATATCACAGGGAGTGGGAGCTTGATGAGCCCAGCCCAACTAGGGGTCACATTTGGCGACTTCCCGGGAGTGCCGGCACTTCAGATGGACTCTTCGACAAATGCATTTCGGTCAATACCGGCTCTGTGGTATGATAGCATCGATATGTCTGCGAAGGAGCAACTTGGCCATTTCAGCGATGTATTCGAAGACGGGGCTAGCCAATTGACGTGTGATTCCGGTCAAGGCTCATCCCTCGAAACACCACCTGGAAGCGTGAAAGACACAATAGAGGAGAGAGGTCATCGCCCAAGTAATGGCGACGCCGTGGATGATGGCGAGACTGCACCGAAAGTGGACGGCGCTATAATGCGCGCTGGGCGAAAACGACGGCGCCGTAGCTCGTCGGTGTCACTCTCAAATGGTGCGCTTCCTTGCCCAGCCATATCATTTGCAGCCGAGTTTGTTTCGTCTGCAAACAAAGCGTTTTTGAGGGAGGGGTTACTGAAGATATATCACGACAGCTTCGAGAACGCGCTTTCATGCTGGTTGACCGAGCGGACTTGCCCTTACACCGCAAAAGCAGACATATCGTTAACAAACGACGGTAGACCTGATTGGAACCGCATGTACCACCGCGTCTTTCGACTTGATCGTTTGGCTTCCTCGATTCGAGGGCGACAACTTACCTTTCAGGAGGACAAAGCAGTTGGCAAAGCTCTCAATTCTGCGATATTCTCGTTCGCCACACAGTGGGCTCAATCATCGGAAAGGAGCAGAGCCAAGTACCCCTTCGACCATGGCGCAAACTCAGAAGGTTTTACGAGTCAGAGTGCCGATATGTCTTTGAGTGGCATCGAGTTTGACCGGACACTGCAAATCACCGCATGGAACGAAGCACGCGTGGCTTTACAGGATGCCGGAGATATCGAGTCATTCAGATTGGTGCTCGCGCAAATAGTCTTCTCTCTGACCCAGCGACGAAACGACCCGGACACTGAACTTGGAATGGCATCTGACCAGGTCGAACTAGAAAGATCGGCGTTCAATATTGGTGATGCAGGAGTGGAGGAATATGAGGACCTAATGGCGAGGCTCAACCTCGCAATCGATGCTGAGGACCCTCCCGTGCATTTGGAGAAAGGTGTTCGGCTGATACACTCCCTGAGATCACGAATGACGATGCGTGCAGGTACACCGCTGCTCAAGCCACGAGCCAACCGACGTGGTAAACAGTATAGGCCGGCCGCAAATCGTGTCGATGCTGCCGATCGTGCCACAGTCGATCTGTTATTCTGGCTCGGAGTTATGTTCGACACTTTGTCTTCAGCGATGCACAAGCGACCACTAGTGTTGTCCGACGAGGACAGTAATGTCTACGCCAACGAGCCAAGGACAACAGCGGATCAGATGCAGCGCGATGTCGGATCAATCGTACCCAGAAGTACCGAGGGCGTCTGGGATATCCACCTTTTCGCCCATCAGCGTACTCGGCTGCAACAGAAGCTTGTCCGGTGGCCATGCTCGTTCGAGCAGGCTGCTGCTCTTCTGTGTGATGCGGCACCGGTGAAGGTTCTTCTCTTTCGCAAAGTTACACGAATACAGACGCTCCTTTCTCGCAGCTGTCATGGTGAAAGAGTCGAACGCTCCATCAAAGCTGCTCTCAGTGTATGCGAACATTGGGAGAGACTTTACGCTCCATTCATCCGAGATTGTGTCCAGTATCATGACACCTTGCCACCTCGCATTCAATCGTGGTATATCTGTTTGACTGGGCATTGGCATCTTGCCACGTTGCTCTTAGCAGACCTCATCGAGATTGTGGACGATTCGGAGTTCGGCCTGGAAACTCAGCAGATGCTCCGTACTTCGACTGATTTTGTGGCTTGCTTTCGAAAGAGCAACTGCCAAGCTCTTTCAGATTTGGCCCGATGTTCGTGTCCGCGAGAGAATGCTTCGTTTGCGCAATCACGAGACTTTCACTTCGCCGTCAATCAGGGGGCCTTATTGACAGAGCCTTGGACTGCAGTGTTGATTCGTGCATTTGCCAAAGCTGGAGTGGTGTTACTTGAGACCGGGCATATGCTGCCTTCGTTCTCCGTTGATGGTAGTTCCGGAGCGGAAGAGGCGTTTCAGCGGGCAGAGGATTGCGTCCAAGCCTTGTGGTACCTAGGACGAAAATCTGACATGGCTCTTTCGGCGGCGAAGATATTGGGCGACGCATTGAAACAAAAGCGTAAGGGCGCCGAAGAAAAATTGAAGGAGATGAGTTCTTATCTCGAAGTCGAGATGTGGCAGGGCTTCGATCAGTTGGATAAGTCAGCTGCGTGGGACTGTTCCATGTAGTATCGTAGGACTGTACAGTAGTTTCCTAAACATGGATGCGCTGTTCATACAATCGAAGCTCTGAACGCAACAGCTGTACGCGTCGCTGCTCATTAGGGAAACAAAGTGCCAAGCCGCTAGGTAGCTCTCTAGCTTCACGCCACTTTTCTGTCAGGAGCGACCGTTCACCTTGTCCCTTACCTATATGCCTACTCCTTATCGGAAAATAGATACTTGGCCCTGCAACAATGAGAAAGCATCGGTTGTAAGACAAGTGAGCGATGTATCTGGGGGGATTGTGTCGCTGGAAGTTCGACGACCTTGCCTTGTTTCGATATCCTACGCGAACACGGGAAATCGCGCTAAGTCGCGTCCAGCCACAACGGTTCTAACTGGCATTCTCCATACGTCATGGGTCCCCCTGAGTACGGTGTCCCGTTGGGCTCCATAATGTATGCTAACCTGCTTAAGGCTCTGGGATACTCTCCGGTACTTTGAGGAAGTCAAGCCTATTGCTCAATACGCGGAGGAACATTACAAAGAACAAGGCAGAGCTCTCCGAATTGCTGTTGATGATGCTGATTGGCGATTCAACAACCTGGTCATGGCGCAGGTGTATGCCATCCACAGTACGTGTTTGAGAACTCCAGACATCGCCATACTAATCCTCGCAGTCTCCAACGACGCTGCCTTCCAAGGTATCGAAAAAGCCATGTTTTGCCGCATTTCTAAGCTCCTGAATCTCAACATACAACTGATCTTTGTATTTGACGGTCTTGGGGTTCCCGCTAGGTCATACCTGCCAACTTCCCCGATTACAAGATCCTGCAGAAGTACTATAGACCAAAGATTACAAGCGATGAACTCTTGGTGGCGAAAAAGTCGCTCGACTTGAATGCTCCACGACCTGTCGATGAGCAAAAGCTGTTCGATGTCACGAGTAGCCGCTTTAACATTTGGGGAAGACCGTACATGGACTGGGTGGGCTCAGTGCTATTCACACGGTCATTGTTGCAGAGGAACAGCTCTCATTCGAGGGGGCTGTGCATGACATCAAGCTCACGAAGCAGCGCGCAAGCAAAAGTGAAGCAGTCATGGCGTTGCGTTCTCTGGAACGCAGAATCACGTTTTCCCCCTTTGGCGTTATCGCCTTGCAAAGGGAAGACTTCGAGGGCGGGGAGCGCGAGGTAATGTGGAATGGTAAAAGAGATGTGCCGCTTGACCCAACCCACCGAGTTAAGTGCGATTACTTTCCGGCATTCTGACTTCAGCAAGTCATTCCCAGGACATCCTTGATCCACTTCCTCCAGCACCAAAGCAGAAGACTTCGAAGCGCAACGAGCAGTCAGGCATTGGCGTCGATACTGAAACGTCAACGTCACCTGCAAACAAGAAAACAGAAGTCACAGAAACGTGGCCAGGTGGCACAAGCGTCACATAATCCTCAATTAATGAGCCAGGGTCCGGGAGGTCACAAACAGCAGCAGTTGATGAACATTCATCGCAAGCCGATAAATCGAAGTCGAACGGCAAGTGCAACAACAAGGTGAACCGCTCAACGCCTTCAAAGACCACATGCCCGACAGCAAGCAACGACCAAATTTTGCGAAGTCATCGATCTATCAAACTTGAATGAGAATTTGATCTTATGCCTTCCTCCTGTACGGCAGTCCAAGGGGCTGTCGTCATCACTGGAATCGCTGTCCAATGTAGTGGATCTTGACTCACCAGTGTCATTAGCGAACGAAAGCTAAGACTCAGCTCGTGCAATTCGTCTGAGCATGCAATCACCACGTTCAGATTGCAAGGCAGCACATAGTACTACAGTGTTGAGAGGCTGAAGCATGCCACACACACCACAGGCTACTCAGAAACGACTCAGTATCGTCTGCCACAAGAACGGCTCCTTCGCGACCACTGACAAAGCAGTCAGTGCAAACACAAACGATGTCGCCGTTGCGAGCGAGCTTGATCAGCTTCGTGCTGCTCGGCTCAAGCACTTTGCCTCGAGCCCTGTTCCTACGCCCTGAATAGTCATGTCAAACATGAATCCAGCCCTATCAGGAGTTGCAGCTACCGCTGATTGCATCGATCTGACAAGTGACTGAGCTACCGGGTCTCCATGCATTGCTCGACCACATGGACTTGCGAAATGGCTTCACCACACGCCATAGTAGTGTAAGGTCTTTCACGATTCATGTAAAAGTCCAGGAGCTATTATGCCTACATGAACTTTCACTGTCCACCGGAGAGGTGCAGCGCTTGCAGTCATCTCTATTCACGAATAGTCGTCCCGAGGTCAATACACGCCACAAATGCAATCAACCATAACAGACAGTCTACACAATGACGACAGGAATCATCCTCCAACAAGACTTCGTCGACGACATGCTGATGGTACTTCCAGCGGCCACTCGAACGCCAAGCGCAATCGCATGTTGTCTCTGTTATGAAGAGTACGGCAATATCGTTCTGACTAACGAAGCGGACACGAAGTCCTGGCGCGACCTTCCCTACCACGACACTTTCGCACCGGATTTGGTTGAACCTATCGCCACTCCTTGTGACTATTACTTCTGTATTCTCTGCATCGGCAAGTGGCTACTGAAAAAGCAGACGTGTCCAATGTGTCGCACTCCGGTCAACCCTCCAGATCGCGCATATGGAGCTGATGACTGCGATGAAGTGTCGTCCGCTCGACCCGAAGGCCTTATGCATACCTATCGAATCTCGGAATCGCGAGCTGCAGAGATCTACGATATAATACGACTTAACACGTGTCGGCTCCTTACCACGGATGCGCTAATGCCAGTGATTTGGTCGCCTGAGAATCTGGTTTTTAACCTTCCCGAGCTGATGGTCACGATAGCCTGACATTTCTACTACAATCTACTGGGCGACCAGTCCCATCAGATATGTCGTCCATCAAGCGAAGCACCCACATGACCCACTTCTCTGGCTTCTGGAACCGGCGGGACCTTGAGTATCTTGCACGAGCAGATGCTCCGTTAGCTCAGCATCCTGATGCGTACGAGCTGCACGTATTCTCCTGCATGAACATGCCCCATCTCAAAACCTTCATGGCTGATGAGTATGGTGTCTCTCCTGACTGAATGAACATAACAGGAATCGTATTCTCCTTGGTGAAGCAGAAGATGCCTGATCTCATGGGGGCGTCTCAAGTCACGCCTGGGATGCGTATGTATACTGCGTTCTTCACACACTGTTCATCTGGCAGGCATACTGCTGGCGAATCCAGGTTCTCTTTGACTCGGATTCGGCCAACTCCGATGTCTAGAGTCAGTACGACGACACTGGCAGTTGGAAGGCATGACGCAATAGTCGCGTGGCTACAAACGCATCAATTGAGGCAACAACGTGAATGGCTGGGTTTGTGGTGAGCCGTCAGCCCTTCAGAAAAGCCTTATTGACAAGCGATTTTCATTTTTGTTATACAGTCATCGATCGAGGATACAGAGCTGCTGCACAACTTTGTTCCGTCTCTGCCATCCCACCTCCCTTCGAATGACAATTCTAACTTTAGTCCGTTCATTCTCAATGTATCCACGAGTCTCATGACCCGGAAGACAAATCCCGCAGCATGATCTAATAACTCCTCGTACTCTTCATCGTCAGAAAAATCCTGCGCCAAGTCTATGTGAATATCAACTGTCGTGCATGGAACTTGAAGACCGGCAAGAGACTCCAGAGCTTTGAGACATCTTGTCTCTTCGTCGTCTTTCCACTTGGGTTCCCGTAATTGAGTGTATTTGAAGGGCCGAATTTGCAAGTGCAATCGGCGAACGTGGTCGGCTGGACGTATGGCGAGACCAAAGCTGTCAGTCTCGAGGAACGATCGTAGCAACCCAAGCTCTTCGTGAACAAACTTGAAGGTACGCGTCCTGTAGTACGTATCGAGTACCTCTCTGGCAGCATTCATTCCGATCCGATCTGGGCCTAACTGCAGGAGAATTGGGTCCTCGGCCCATTGGTATGATTGTGTGCCGATCGACTGCCGCACAAGTAGGGCCAGCTTGCTCCCAGTCGAATGGCGGACGACAACCTCGTTGTCGTAAGAGCCTTGCACACAGAAAGTATGTATGTGGTGGCGAAGCTCCCAGGGCAAATATGAATACATCCTCAGAGCCGATTGCTCCTGTTCAAGTCTCGGTCTGTCTCTCCCAAAACTGCTACGAATCGTTTAGTACCAAGCGCAACGTTTGAGTCGAACACTAGCTTACTGGTTTGCAGGCCGCGATTCTTGGTGTGTAGTTGCATGATCGTAATTGTATGCCCCCATTTTTCGACTATAAGACCTTGCGCGACCGCTCCAAGATTATCAGGACGGCTCTGCCTCGATATAAATCACCGCGCAATGTCTCAAACTCGAGCCCACGCCCAGATATGCTTTGCGAACAGCGCGTGAGCACTATGCTGCAACGAAACTATTTTCGCGAGCAGTTCTCGCGCACCAGTCCCAATGGGGTAAATTGGAGGACCCGGCGTGTCAGACACGGCACGCCACTACGCAGGAGCCCCACGAATCATCGAATCGCACGTGAGATCTATTCCTGAATTGTCAACTGTCGGGAAGCGTGGACAGTGCGCATATGGGAAGAATTGACGGATTGAACTGAGGTTGTATTGGGTGAAGCTACGGACAGTATGTATAGGTGAGTAGCTGTAAACAACGCTAGTGTGACGTGGCAGTCACTCTCATGGCAGGTGAGGTTCGACAGGCAAGAGCACCCTGAACCGTGACATCAACTGATAGACATTTCCCTCACTATCACCTTCTTAGTCCTCCAATGAGAGGATCCTATGTCTGGTACCTGTAACTACGTGGCTGAAGTCACATGATATTCTGTTGTAGAAGGCACTGCCCAAGAGCAATTGCACTTGCCTCTGAGCGGAGAACTCCTTTACAAGAACATCACCGAACAACAACACAGATAGCAATACAATCATTTATCACAGCCTCCGACCAATACTGCTCATGCAGTTACAGTTATGAGCCCGGCTGTTGACTTCAACCGCTGTATTCGCTACTGCATGCTGATGAGCTATTGACTGCTGTCAATAGAGCTACGTCATCAAACCGCTACCTTTACCTACTGAGAGTCTAGAGCGCACTGTCCCGTACCAGAGTCAACCTGAGAGCCGATGAGCCTGATTCAGGATGGCTACTACTGAGCTGGATGGACTGATTACAAGGACGACGATAATACTTGAGAAGCCTGCAGACTGGGGGGAATGAATCTTCCTACGAAAGGATAGCACAGACAGGCATCAACTGTGGTCAATGATCAATCCAGACCTTGACAAGACGGTCCTTGAGAAGCTTGAGGAGCCAGCAGCTGTTGAGCCGGAGCAATACCATGATGAGACAGAGGAGGATACTGGCATTGTGCTCAGGGATATGATAACTGAGGAGTTCCAGCGATACCAGCATGCAGAGAGGAACTACGATTGAGCACTGGCCAGATACACAATCAAGAGAAAAGCATTGAACAACTTTACTCGAAGATTGGCCGAATGATCAGCCGCCAACACATACATCTCATCCAGAGCGACAATACTGCGTACGCTCGACTGAAGAAGCTGAAGAAGCACCTCTGCCCATCAACAGCTGAGAGAGAGCTGCAGCTGATAGCCAAGTATTGTCAATTGCAGAGTCGACCACGAAACAACATTGACAGCTGGCTTGAGGAGTGGCTACATGTTGTACGGCAGTGCAAGTCAGCTAATCTGCCTGATGTTACACCACCATGAACCCAGCGTGACTTCCTGTTAGCTATCAAGGGCAAAAAGAGATTGGCAATTGGTGCTCATGGAGACCATGCAGTCAATGAGAAGCAGACAGCTGACAGGCAAATGATATATATGAGTCCAAGCCCAAAGATCTCCAAGTCAGAGCTGGCAGACACTGAGCCACTGTTCTACGGTGCATCAGATGCAGCCCTTACCAATGACCTGTTGATCCGACGCAGCTCTCAGGGATATCTGTTCATGCTGTACGGCATGCCTATCGACTGGAAAGCAACACTCCAACGTTCAGTCACAAAATCAAGCACTGAGGCAGAGCTGCTAGCTCTATCAACAGCAGCCAGTGAGCTACAGGCTTGGAATTGACTTGTTACGATCAAAGGGCAACTCGCAACAACACTGAAAAAACAGGACTACGCAACGATACGAGAGGAGCCGAGGAACTGTAGTATCGATCGACCCAAGCAGTGAGGCCGCGTCAGCGATACTCAGTATGATCAACACTCTTAATATCGATCGACCCGAGCAGTGAGGCCGCGTTGGCGATACTCAGCATGATCATCAATCTCAGTTGAGCAACTTGAGCAACTCGAGCAGTTAGGCCGCGTCAGTATACTTGGTACGAGCAGTATAATCAGTACGAGCAGTATAATCGGTACGAGCAGTATACTTGGAACGCTCGGTATACTTGGTACGATCAGTATACTCAGTACCAAGCGATCCAAGCAATCCTCCTGCTCAAGTATATAGCAAGTAGACATGCTGCCCTTATGGCATCGTGTTCAACCTCGTCAATCAACTTTGTTATTAGAATCTCACCCACTCTCGAGTTAGACAGCATACTCTGTACTACTCATTGCTCCCAGTCGCCACGGTCTTTGACTAGACGACTACCTGACTATTACAAAGGCTATGACAGGCCCAACTGATAGTCACCAACCCCTGACGGCTTCTGTACCTCTGATCATCCCCGAGAACCAATTGAATAGTGTCTATAGGCTTTGCTTAAGGCACGACTTCAACAGAACTATTCAAACACATCAAGCTCGATCTAAAGATGGTACCAACAATCTACTGTGACAACCTGCAGACTGTGGGTGTTGTCACCAAGAACAAAGACAAGCTGTTCATGCGATTACGACATGTGGATGTCCACCAACATTGGCTGAGACAGGAGGTGGCTGATGGACGTATATTGGTTCAGTGGAAGCCCACCAATCTCATGCCAGCCAGTGGACGCACCAAGATCCTCGTGCGCCAGAAGAATGCTGAGTTTGTCCAACAGCTTGGCATGAGAGACATCAAAGATTGCCTATCAAAGGCAGAAGGACTGGACAGTCCTGATCCAGCGAGCTTGACTCACTGGTGCTAGGATGATATTGAAAAGGAGTATCGTCTCAGATATCCTATTAGGGTGCAATATGGAGCATCATTTGCTCAAGAAGATCAGCTTTGGTTGACACCGCAGCTGAGGGGCTGTGTAACTACGTAGCTGAAGTCACATGATATTCTATTGTAGAAGGCACTGCTAAGAGCAATTGCACTTACCTCTGAGCGGAGAACTCCTGTACAAGAACATCACCGAACAACAACACAGATAGCAATACAATCATTTATCACAGCCTCCGACCGACACTGCTCACGCAGTTACAGTACCTGTCGCTCGGGGTAAGCCTCAGCCTTGCAGGCTACAGAGCCGCATCAACACCCTCCAAGGCAGGCACGCGCGATGAGCCATACAATGTTCCCCGGCCCCCCATACACGCGAGTTTTGCCATTTTGAGCGTACCTGACCATGCAAGGCGCAGCGTTCCTTAGCATAAGGCGACAGTTCTTTCCTGGAGGAAGAGAGGGTGATGGATCCACCAATCGCCGCAAGAACGCCTTAGGTTCACTTCTGCTTAGGCAGAAACGACACAATCAGGCGCCAGCGAGACCTTACGGCTCAATAGTGACGCCGGTCAATGATGTGGCTGGTATTGTATTGCTCAGTCACATCTGTACACCGTGTACGCATGTGACAAGGTCTCCAACACGACTTCCACCTCGAGGACTAGAGTAATGCACTCTTTTGGTCACACACACTTCCGATGCATCTCGCGTCAAATTTAGTGCACTAATACGTCCCGGCGAACGCCTCGGTAGTTGTGTCTGCAGTGCGGCTGCACCCGTCGAACGACAGCCGCGAACCTAGTGGTTGGTGCGGCTGTGGAGGCTGAGAACATCTCTGGGTGCTAAATCAACTTACGCTGACTGAGACAACATGACGCATCTCAGATTTCAACGCACTAATCGTCAAAACCAGATGTTTGTGAATCCGAAGACCTTACTGGCCAGTTTTCCTTTTCAGCAGCAACCTCCTGGAGGCCTCGTCCGAAACATTTCCATTTCGCAGGCTCCTACTTGCCACATCACTAACCCCGGACGTTGGTCGAGACCTCCATTGGACAAATGGTGAACGATTCATCTTCGAAATGGAATAGGCAAAAGGGATGGCAGCTTCTTAGTCCCATTCTCGCGCACCAAGAACATCCAGTCTGTGTCCAAGGTCCAAGCTTGGCCAGCTCAGTGACTGCAAATAGATGGCTGTGTCTAGTCCCTCTGCTATATGCGGCCTCTCGGGGCCAACGCCATTTCATACTACCATTGGACATACTGTTCACTGCCCTCCTACAGGCCTTTCTGGTTGACCAGCGCTGAGCAGCAAGAGAACCTATTCCTGCGTTGACCGAGTGTCAGTACAAGAGTATGAATCATTCACCGGCTCCACTGTTCCTTCTTCATCGCCTTTTTGACGGCCTCTACACGCTACTTACCTTTGGTGGTAATGTCAAGCGAATTGTAGCCTGGAATACTGGACACTCGAACGACTCTCTCCACGCTACGCCCTTCACCAGTCACGACACTCAGCCCCCCCTAGTCGCCATGGCACTTGCTTACGAGGCAATTCCTTCAATCTCAAGTCGACCACTGCTCAACATATATGAGTTTTGAGTGTATGCTCTCTGGCTGACCATCACAACATCGTTACTCAATAGACTTGCCCGGTCTATATTATAAATTTCGTTCCCATCATTTATTTTCTTCCGTGTTTCAACATGACCGTTAGCAACAACTCCGTATATATCTCCGGCCTGGCTCATGAGTACCCTCAATACTCGCAAACACAAGAACAGTTCGCCGACCTCGTCACAAGATTGGTTCCTGAGTACATCACATCGCCAGGGTAAGTGAAATGCAAACATTCCGAACGCTATGTAGCCTTGGGTGCTGACGTATGATAAGGTTCCAGAGATTACTACATGTCAACCGCAACACACAGATCCTGTCCCGTCCCACGATCTTCGACTACTCCATATGGACTAAAGCCGATGCAAAACCTCCTACTATCGATGAATTGTCGCAGATTTTCCGAACGACTGGTGTCGATCTTACAGTAGCGGCATGCAAAAAAGCAATGAAGGAAGCACAATTGTCAGCGACCGACATCACACACGTTGTAGCAGTCACATGTACCGACCAGGGTAGCCCTGGCTATGATCTCTTCGTCAGCCAGAAGCTTCAGTTGCCTTCTGGTGTACAGAGGGCTCTACTACACGGTGTTGGTTGTGCTGGTGGTCTGTCAGCGCTTCGAGAGGCAGCAAACCTCGCCGCAGCTGCATCTTCAAGAGGGAGATCAGCCCGAATCCTGGTCTTTGCGACTGAGCTCTGCAGTCTCTTCTTGAGGGCAGAGTTGCAGGCTGCATGTAAAGACAACGAGAACCTGCACATTGCCCCGGCATTGTTCTCGGACGGCTCTGCTGCACTGGTAGTCTGCAATGGACTAGCCATGAGAGACGATCAAAAGCCAATTTACGAGCTCCAAGAGTGGGGAAGTGCAGTAATTCCGGGGACGAAAGATCACATGTCGTACTCTGTGAGCCCGAGTGGTATGATAGCTACCATCACCAAAGAGGTACCAAAAGCCACCGTCGGCGCTATTGGTACCATGTTCGACCAAATCTGCAACCCGACCGGCGCACCCATCGATCCTACAACATTCGACTGGGCCGTCCACCCAGGCGGAGTCACAATCTTGCAAGGCGCTCAGCAGGCAATGAACCTCACCGACGACCACATTCGAGCTTCCCTCGATACATACCAGAAGTACGGCAACTCTTCAAGTCCGACAGTACTTGTTGTGCTAGACAAGTTGAGGAGAATGGGTAAAGGTCGAGATGACGTAGTGGCCACCAGTTTCGGGCCTGGTTTGATGATTGAGATGTTCCGCATGAGGCGGTGTCGAGACGATGAGTCTCAACAGGCTTTAAGTCTGGGTGTACTGGCTAAAGCTCATAGACTTGGGATGTCAGTTGTCTCGAGGCTTTCGAGATCCGGCAAGAGATCTTCGGTGGTGCATAGGGTGAGGGCAAGTAAGGAGGCGTAGGCCGGATCGTAGAGTGACTGCTGGGTGGTTGCATGAAACATCACTCCAGTTTAAAGCAAGTAGAAACTGGTCGTCGAGGAATCTCCATCAGCAAACTGGATTGTACAACATAATAGAAGTATCCTATCCATCAACAGTTGCTGTCTTGAAGTGTTCTTGACATAGTTCCAAGGGCCTGATCACATTCTTGATGATTGCGCTCTGCCATACCTGAGTTGGATCTCTTGCCGTAGTGAAACACCAGCTCACAGCAGAAGCGTATTCATGTCCGCCTTCGTCGCGTACGTCATGTGACCATCTGAGTGCGGCCACAAGATCGAAAGCTTCCTTTGTTTCTCCAGTCGCAGCAGGATAGGCTTTTCGATAGGGATGGTCCTCCAAGCGCTGCGCGAAACAAAGCTCCAAAAGCAGGATACCAAGTGAATAGAAGTTGCAGTCGTCCTTGTTGGTTCTTGAATTTGGGTCAGGCTGTGAAAAGCCTTGACGTATGAACAGCTCGTGGATTGGGGAATTGGATCCATCGTCTTCGTAAGGATGGAAAAGAATATCCTCTTTTTTCAGTCTGGTGTCGAGCCATGGGGTCTCCTGAAGCTGAGCGACTGAAGAAGCGAGTAGCAATGCAACAGAGTAACGCTCACGCCGGCTCAAAGATCTGTCAGCGATGACGCTGTCGAGTGACGGTGATATCCCCATGCTAGGCCTTTTGCGCTTCCTGCTCGAATGCACATGGTATTCTTCGTCATCTTTACTTAGAATGCCTAAGCATTTCGAGCAGTTCGTGCTTCCTAACGTTTGGCATAGCTCAATGTTTCGCTTCATGTTCAGGCCTTCTCTGATTGGTGAATTTGAATTCAGTGGCGCGAAGGTAACAGTTTTTGACTTCTTCGCTATTGCTGAAGGCGGCGGATCTGTCAGCGTAACGACCGGCACTTCATTCTTAGCCATATTGGCAATTCGTCGACCACAACACTCCAATGCTGGTCCACATTGCAGCTCTCGCCATGACCACGAAGTTGGTCTTACTGATGGATCCATGGCATATGTCAGAATAAGCTCGAAAGAGGTGTCAGGTCGCGTACGGTGTTCAAGCCGGAGATGTGCGTAATGACAGGGTTGGCATAAACATTGCCATGCCCCTTGGATGGCCATGAACAACAGTTTGCATCTCCTGCGAGACTTTTTCAAAGCGTCTTCCAATGCCAGGTTTTTTTGCTTATTCACCGGGCCAGACTCTGCAAGGGCAGAGATTTCGTCGCTTGTAGTAAGAAGCTGGCGCAAGCGTTCGTTGCATTTCTCCAGCTGTTGCACCAGCCCAGTGCGAACAGACTCATTGAGACTGAATCTCATGCGAAACTTTTCGTAATCCCACTTTGCTCTTACGAGCGACTTAGTCTGTGTGCCCGATGGCAACGGACTTGGCGGGCGTTGTTGGCTTTTCGTTGGAGGTATGGTGAGTTTGTCCTGGATGGAGGTATCATTGAAAGACAATTCTTTTCTTAAAGCCTGCGCTGTTTCGTTCAAGTCGTGGATGATGTCCAGGTACAAATCGTATGAATCCTTGAGTCGCTCCTCAAGACGTTCTTGCATGACCTTGTCAGTCCAGCCTTTTCCTCCTGGCGTCCGAATCAGATACTCCACCTCCTTCGGCTCATTAATAAGCGGAAGGAGAAGCGCCTTCAAGTTCCGTCTGTACATGATATCGTGGTATTTGACGTCGTTCTTGCATTTCGTATATTCCTTCCGGATCCGCCAAAAGAAGCCTCCAATCTCGGCAACTTTGCGCCAGTGTTCGAGGCCAGAGATAATAAGGGGAAGAGCACCAAGAACAACTCCAGCGACTTCGAGACCGCTCATGATTGGAGCAAGTGCGGTGATCTCAGCAACGAAGTCTCGCTGAGGCTGATGAAGAGGCTAACTGAACGATGGTGGGGAAGGAGCGCCAGCCGAACCCCACTTTCTCAGCCCCCAACCATCAACACCTCTCCATACTCTATTGACCTTGATACTGCACCCAGCTTGCGGCTTCTGAAGACGACCTTGATTACAAAACCCCCTTGTGCAGGGCGTCATGGCGCCATCGGTGTCAGCACAATGCCGCAAATGTCTCACGAAACTGAAAGCAATCACTACGGCTGCTACAACGGAGACACACGGCTCACATCCAGGTTTCGTGGGTCGTGATCGAGTACGCGATATACTCGAAAGGCTCAGCTTATGGAGTGGCAACATAGGCGCCCTTCATCCACCTAGATCGTCGCTTTCCCTCGAAACACGCCTTCACAACGCCAGCGACGTATTGATCTTCATACTGGATCTGCTGACAGAACTTAACGATGCAATCGATGAGCGTGAGTTTCTTAGTTGATGTCTACAAAGTTGCAGGATTCTGGACTGATAAGTTCTAGTCTCTGATATCGCTTCTGGCAGGCGCGAAGGTGGAGTCGCGTTCGCCTTTGACGGGAATGCAGACGACCAGTATGAAGTAGCAGAGCTTTTGGAAGAGATTTCTCTTGCTATTGGGCGACTTTTTAAAGTCTCTACTCTCATTCGACAGGTCGCTCCTGTCGATCTATTTGAGAAAGCTCTCAGCCGAGATCGGTATCGCTTCAACAATCAGTACGACGTTGCTTACGTAGGTGAAAAATATCCCAAATTGGCTACAGAATCAGTTACTTGGCTCCGGAAAAGAATGGGCGAGGCCATCACCCGTCGGCGACACTATCTCAGTTACATCCAAGATCACCGCGCGAAGCTCGAAGGTACATCCACTCGCCGAGATACCGAGGATGAACGCGAACCACAATCCATAGGGATACAATCCTCTATAGATGACGGTGCCGTCATAGGCCTATCCTTGGATGCTGAGAGTCGGCCTGATACCTTCTTCACGGAAGTGACCACCAAGATGCAGCCGGGTGTGCTTTCGCAGGAGATGCTCCTTACTAACAGCGGAGCTGATTTTGACGAGGATGCGAAGTCATACACAACCATAACGCATTCTGTAGATGGAGATTATGAATCATCTGCTGCTATCAAGATACCAAAACTCGAAGATTTACGGAGAGACTCCGTGAGTGAAGTAGAGTGCCCTTTCTGCTTTCGTCTGAAAAAATTCAAGAGCGAGGGACAGTGGCGACGACACGTATTCTCTGATCTTCGAGCTTACGTTTGCACATTCCCCGACTGCGAAGTGGCCTATTTCGGCGACATAAACGAATGGTTTCAGCACGAAATGCAGAACCATCGAGTCCAGTTCAACTGCCAAATCTGCCGGGAAAAAACGTTTGGCCTCAGAGAAAATTACCTCGCCCACGTTCGTGACAATCATCTGGACCTACTCAACAAAAGCGATGAAAGTCTTGTTCTTGCCATCGCAAGGCAACCGCTCACCCAAATACCAACAGAGGATTGCCCTTGTTGTTCAGAGTGGACAGAACGCGCTCAGGCTTCAGTGGTAGCCTCCGGCGCGTCCGAGGGTCAGCAAGATCTGATTTGCGCTGAACCAAAGGTGTTCAGACGACATCTTGCTACTCATTTAGAACAGCTGGCTTTGTTCGCTGTTCCTTTCCCCGCAGATATGGAAAATGAAGCCGACTCAAACGCTGCTTTAGCCACGTACGATCCAAACGATCAACTGGAGGCCTTCTTTGTCAACGAAGGATCGGAAAGAAAGCCGTACACGGAAGTGCAGATAGATGAACTCACAAGGCTGCTGAGTCGTTCAGAACCCTTATGGAGCGCAGTTCCACGGACGTACGCCATACTTCGAACAGTAAACCGTCTTGAACTTCTACAGGAGTTCATCAAGGCGGACCTTTCAGACTATTACATCCCTTACACAGAGCATCATCTTCGTCGCACTGGCTTTAATGGTGATTCCGAAGCTTTTTTCGAAGCGCAGAAGCTGGTACTAACAAAATCAGCTCAAAGGAGTGTGCTTATGGGACGCCACTGCTACTTTCATGACCACAAAGAGTCTATACAATTTCGAAATGAGAGGCAGCTGAACTACGGCGGCTCGTCCTCAGTGGAAGTGGTGACAAGCTTGGACGACGCCAAAGTTTACGTGAGAAAAGTCAGATTACGATCTCGAACAGAGAAAACAGAGACTCAAGATATGCAAGCCTCAATCACGGAAATCAAAATCTTGCGACGTCTTCGACACCCAAACATCATACAATATGTTGGCAGCTTCACAGATGCCAGTAGCATTGGCTGTATTCTAAGTCCTGCTGCTGAAGAGAACTTGGACGAATATCTTACCCATCCCGAAGCTCGGAGACTGCGAATGTTCTTTGGGTGCTTGACGAATGCGGTCGCGTATCTACACGATCAGGGGGTAGTACACAACGATATAAAGCCGAGCCATGTCCTCGTATGTGGTGACCTCGTGTCTTTGACAGGGTTCTCGTTGTCGTTGGATCTTGCTATTTCAGATGACGGCATGGTACACGGAAAGCCGGTGGCATATACGCGCCAGTATTGCGCACCCGAGACATTCAACCATGAAACACGAGGGCCAAAAGTGGACATCTGGAACTTAGGCCTTGTCTTTGCGCAGATGTTCATCAAACTTAAAGTACAACTACAAGGGGAAATTCAGTCTGAGTTTGCTGCGGATTTACCTGAGAAGTTGACTTTACTTGAGGAGCTAGGAAGTCGATCGGATAATGTACTGCTTGATTGGATACGCCCAATGTTGTCCGTACAGCAACACCTGCGTCCGAGCGCATCTGCTTTAGCGGCTTCCATCCGGGCAGCTCAAGTTGATGGCAATGATGCAGTCTTCTTCGCACCGTGCTGTAGTTCTCAAGATGATGATGAAGACGAAAATTCAAATCCAGTCATCGAACAAGATCTAGACGCTGTCACGAACAATTCAGATGGTGTTGAGGCCGTTGGTTCTACTCTTGATGACCACATCATTGATTTGAGGGGCATCTTCGAATTGCGCAACTCTGAGATATATACTGAGGGCGAAATTGGCACAATAGCAAACTCTCTGAGACGATCGAAGCCGCAGTGGGGAGATTTCCCACGTACATATGTCGTTCTCAGGATGATTGGCCGTTTAGATCTTCTTGATGGTCTTATTGCCGATGGCTACTCCGATTTCTGGATTCCATATACAGATCGTGGGCTTCCAAAGATGATACCAGCCGATGTTAGGCAGCCTTTCATTGACACTCAACGATTGGTACTGTCGCAGTCGATAGAGCTCAAGAGAGACCAACATGCACACTTCGACCACAAAGATGAACGAGTACCCTTCGATGTCATGGAGACTCTAGGATCCGGCAGTTTCGGACATATTAGCAGAGCAATAAGTCGGTTCGATCACAAAGAGTACGCCCTGCGAAGATGGCCCCGAGACAAACGCAAGAAGGATGCAGAGAAGGCAGAGATTAACCGGACTGTCAACGAAATTAAGGTGCTCAGGCATCTCAATCACCGACATATCGTTACATTTGCTGGAAGCTACACGGACCTCAAATTCATTAGCTGCGTTGTAGCTCCTGTTGCCGAAATGGACCTGGGTCAGTATCTAGACCGGGTCCAAGCCACCGACTACCGAACTCTTCAATCATTCTTCGGGTGCTTAGCTATAGCTGTACAGTATCTGCACGACAAGAAGATCAGGCATGGTGACATAAGAGCAGGAGCAATCCTTGTTCATGGGGGTACAGTGCAGTTGAGCTCATTCGGTTCAGCTTACGATTTCACCAATGCTGTCGACAGTACCACTACGGTCCCGCAGGCATATTCACTTCGCACATGCGCACCTGAACTTGTGTACTTGGTGCACCAGATGGGTGATACGAAGTCTGACATTTGGAGTCTGGGCGTTGTGTTCCTGGACATGGTTGTTGCTTTGAAGGGCAAGAGACTGGATGACACAAACGCATATTTCCAACAACATGGATCTAAGGATATACATATCCATGCGAACATTGCAGCGTTGTCAGACTATCTCGAGGAGCTCGGAAAAAACGGAGAAGCCATCGGCAATCCACCTCTAGCCTGGATTCCCGATATGCTCTCGGAGGACTCCGATCTGCGACTAGATGCACCGAATCTGGTGAAGCGCATTGCTGGGGCCGGTATGACTTATCACAATCCTTTCTTTGGAGGATGCTGTCTGCCTTGAGATGATTGATTGTGGGTCGGATATAAAGGCTCATGATAGCGTGGCCCTGCAACTCGAGTGCTGTATAGATCGCAGGCAATAGCGTTTGTTCATGTACCTGGTTGGAGTTTAATCAGATGGACCTGATCTGGCTGAAGAGGCTCTTCAGGGCAGTCGGTCGAAGTCATAACTCGTCAAATTGCGATACTGAACGCGATATCTCGATGATTTCAGCTCGGAAATGTTCATGGCCTCGCAATTTTTGATGAAGCTCAGGTATTGAGTGGAGTGGACGAACTGCTGATTGGGAAGGATGTCGCAGTAGCCACTTGTCATGATGCCTGAGTCGGCCTGCCTGCATCGCTCAGCCTCACCTGCCCCACACCTACCTTTTCAACCGGCTGTGCACGCGCAGTCACTGACAGTAAATGTGACAGGAAGTCGGATCAGATGTTTTGATAAGAGATATAAAGTGCAGCTTCTGAAGAGGGATGTTGCAGTCTTGAGCACAGAACGAAGCGATTCCACATTCTAGGAGGACACTAACCGCATTTGGACATAATCGATGTCTCGAGTATCTCGTCTTCGGCATGCCACAGGCATTGTAGCGAAACATGCTCTCCCGGAAAGGCTCCCAAAAGTAACACAAAAACTCATTGTAGACACGAAGCAGAATTTTTCTGGACAACGTCCGCCTCAATGTCCACCTACAAGCGCTCCAAGGCACAACAAACCCTCGAAACACCCATCTGAAACCTCAACCGTCGAGCATATCGTGAAGTACAGCCGGCTCAGGCGCGCGCCAGCGGAGACCGCAAACAGCAGTTACGAATGCTAACGAACGGTAGGACATGGCCAACCCTTGTTGTGCATATGGGAGTGGACGTTGACGTTTGACGGAAGCTGTCCGTCTTCGTTCCGTTGCGGCTATGTACTCGCAGAAGAGTGGAAAGTGCCTCATGTATACAGCGCAGAACAAGGAACTCCCGGTAGATTGAGCGGAAGTGCACAACCTGAGTTCAACAGGCAAACTTGACACTTGGAGTCCCTGGGTCTTGGGAACAAAGCAGATGTGGTGTTGCAATAGCATTACGTAGATAAAATATTTTCGCTAACTCAATGCACAGTATACACAATGACGTCTACAGTTACAAGCTGCGCTTCAACAAAGAAACCAATCGCGTACACGCATGCTTGATATCGTGCCTCGTGCCATGGCATGCCCAAGTCACTGTTATCCCTGATGCGCTGAAATGCTGATGGGGTACTCAAAAGAAACGCTAGAGGTAGGAAACACTGAACGCCGTCAGGACTGTCATCTCAGTACTGAATTCTTCCGGCCCATGTCCAGGATCTCTGAAGGTACTGTGCTTCGTGTGCTGAAGCGTACTTCTGTGCCTGGGTGTTGCTTGAAGATGGGTGCTGTGCCAACTGATGTGTTGGTTTGATGGCGTTGGTGCTTGATATCTTTGCCGGCAAGCCCGCCGGTTTGTTTGTAGGTCTTTGGCACAGGAGGCATCTCGGGGACCACGTCGCCGTTCATGTCTTCTGAGTAGGCGGAGCTTTGCGTCATGCGGTACTGTTCCCTAAGCTTCTGCTCCTCAACGCGGTTTGATTGCTGGTTCACCCATGAGTTGATGGTACGGAAACGAGGCACTGATGATCGGTTCGTCATAAAGCTGTCACGTCCCAAAGGCTGGTTCATTGTGTCGCGGTTGGGATCATGGGGGGTTTGTGGTGCCTGAGAGTTGGTCCAGCTGAATCTACTGGCCATACCGCCGAGTCCAGGTCGTTGCGAGATGGACGGGCGGTTCGACATAAACTGTTTGAATGTTGGAGGCGCCGGTTGTCGAGGTGCTACTTGCTGCTGTTGCATGTACTCATCGTCATCGTCCATGGACCTGGTATTGTGTGTCGAGTCGCTGCTTCGTTGGCCCTGCATTCCAAGAACAGTGGAAGATGGCGCGGCGCTATTGTTGCGTTTGTGGGAGTTCATTCGCGATGGTGGATCTTCAAGAAGGAAGCTTTGCTGCGTCTTGTCGGAGGAGCCGTTGCGGAAACTGAATCATGTCAATTGTGAGGTGCAAGGTGAGAGTAAAATGAACATACCTATCGCTGCGGCCCAGAGGCTGTACGCGAGTTTGTGACGAGAGAGAACCGGATCGAGTGCCCATGGCAGCTGGTGGAGGAGGGTAGACTGCGTCATTCCTGACAGAATACCTCTGCTCAAGATTTTGCTTATTATCCCAATCGTACTTTGAGCCGGATCCCTGACCAACACGCCTTGTTACCTGGTTCTTGCCTTGTCTGACTACATCCGAGAACGACAGTCCCCGCCTGCGCATTGTGTAGAAAGCCAACACAAGCATCACGACAATAATCGTAGCACCTAGTCCCAGTCAGTAGCCGTCGCACATCCATGATTCTATGTGACTCACCGATTGAGCCAGCAGCAATGAGGAGATGCTCTGTTGTCTGCGATATGCGTCCGTTACCACCGCCATTGTGGTGAGGCTTTGGGGGTGGTTGCAGAGACACAACAACGGTCTCCGTAGGATCGTTGTCTGCCAAGGCTCCAACAGTAGCCAGGGTTTGCGACAGTGTCATCGTGATCAGTAGCTGTTATCGTCAGTTCCTGCATGCACGTTGCGTATCCCAAACTGATCGTACCGGTGGGGGTCCTCCAGATGGTGGCGTGGCAGTCGTGAAAGGCGTTCGAAAGTCATCCTCATCGTCACTGTCGTTCCCATCGTCCGTAGTAGTAGGTTGCTGTCTCTTCGTGTACGACCGTGACAATATCTGATCGATGGTTGGTGTGGGTGTCGCATTGGACCCGGCCTCCTGTTCATCCCCAGTAACACTATCCCTCTCCACAACCACATATTCCACCTTTTCGTTCCATCTGCGAGGCTTCGGCGAGATCATCTTTGCGCGATATACGATAGGTCGAATAGGGTAGGGCCCTCTCAGTCTTCCTGCCGCTTAATCGCTCCACCAAACAACATCTGCAGATCGACCAGCGGTAGAGATTTCGATCGAATGAAGGGAATGTACAGTCTCGAGCCTGCTAAGACCGCCACCAGGGTGGTATGAAATGAATGTTGGGGTGAACGAAAGTACGGAGTATGATATTAGCAACAACAGCCCGCCTGCGGAACGAAAGACAAAAAGGAAGCAAGTCAGCAGAAACGCAGCGAAAGGCTGGGCGAACGCTCTGGACGAGACATGTTCATGCGACAGCGCGAGGGGTGCATTTGAGAAAGTGCATGAATGACGCTAGCATCTGGTCCCTTCTGAACCCATGTCGGTTTGAGGGTCGACCCGAGATGTGAACGAGCCCCTAGGAGCGTCTACAGCTCCAAACGGCAATCTGGAGGGTCTAAAGAGCAGCTAATACACTGAAAAGGGGTATGATGAGCGACGATATGAGGCAAACATATGAAGCGGGTCCTGAGCGCTCGTCTTGGAGTTGTCTCAAGTCATGGTGGTCGCGTTTCAACACCCGCATCCGGCACGCTTGGTGGCCCATGGTGCAGATCAGACGCCACAGGGGGCATCGTGAGACCTGCGAAAGCTCTGCCATGATTGGGCTTGCTATGAAGTCGTTCGAGCTGTCATAATGCTGCTATGTCTCCCCAATCATTCCCCGCATAAGATGCACCTTATTACAGACAGTCCTCGGAGAATTGTGATATTGCGAAGGTTGCTGAGCAGCCTCGTGATGCCAATACGACGACCCAGCCACACTTGTGAAAAATTGCTGCGCCTCACCTAAAGCCTCGGCCCCACCAGGCTTCCGCGTGTTACGGCGGTGCGAAGCGTCTGGCCGAGGCGTCCAAAAGTCGACGTTATGCAAAAGTCGCAGACGTTCTGTAGACATCGGTTTGGGCACACACTCTCATCATTGTGCGGTCGCGGGGAAATGTGAGGGTCTACGAGCAGTGGCCACGAAGGATGCCAATGTCAGCAGCGATCTGGTTTTGTCTGTCAGCACGGCCGAAGACTTAAGAGAAAGCCCAAGCGAGCGCCGAGCAGTTCGGATCGTGCGGCTGTGCTTGGCCATCGTTATGACCGAACAGGCCGTCACAGCCGGCCGAGCTGATGTTCGTCCTATGGGTGGCTTAGGGCTGAGTTGAGCTCGAGGCTTCGTTGGCTGCTCAGCCCCTCAGGATGGAGTGGGTTTGTCAAGTCATTAGGACGGATCAGGGCGCTGTTAGTAAGTGAGCTGAGAGTTGATAAAGTCGATTGATGTTCCTGTGTTCGTTCGCTCTTTCCTCCACCTAATTCACGACTTACGTCAACCGCCTGCATCCTTCCAGCTACCCCGCCTTACACAACGTTCAACTTCAAGACAACACTTTTCAGTTTATATCCGTACCTAAAACACATAAATCATGTCTGGATACGATCAATATAATCAGGGCTACGGCCAGCAGCAGCAATACCCGCCACAAGGCCACAGCCCATACCCTCAACAGGGTGGGTACGACCAGGGCGGCTATCAGCAGCAAGGTTACCAGCAACCTCAGCAGCAGTATGGCCAGCAGGGATACGGGGACCAACAAGGCCACAACTCACAATACGGTCCCCCTGCGCAAGGTGGCTTCCAGCACGGCCAGCAAGTAGGCCAATATGGCGACTACAATCAGCAGCAGCAGCAAGGGTCAGTACAAGACGTCCAATGTTTCGAAACAACAGCTTTTTCTGACATCACGTTCAGGCAATACGGCCAACCCCAGCAGGGAGGCTACCCCGGCTCTCAACCACAGAACCAGTTCCCTCAGCAGGGTTCTTACGGTCAGGACCAATACCCACATGCCCAGAACGCCTACAGCCAGCCTGGACAGCCGCAGCAGTACGGTTCTAGCGACCCAGCTATGCAGCAAGAGGGTGACCGAGGTCTTTTGGGCGCTATGGGTGGTGGTGCTGCCGGATACTTTGGCGGCAACAAGATGGGTGGCCACGGCATTCTGGGTGCCATAGCAGGTGCCGTGCTCGGCAGCAAGCTCGAAGACCACAACAAGAAGCCTAAGCACAACCAGCATGGCGGCTACAACGGGCACTAAGTACTGATCCTGGTTCCCGTTTTTTTTGGGGTTCGGCATCTGAATATTGTGGCGTTTTGGGAACCCCACGATTGTGTATAGGCATTCTTTTTACGACCTCGGAATCACGCCTTGGGTGTAGATATTGTTACTCGGCGTTTAGGATGAATGACAACCACGATCGATCGCAATACACAAAACTTGCTCTCAGCCTCATTTTATCGCAAACAGACGAGCTTTTCTAGATTGTAACACCATTGATGTCGAAACAGCTACCGCCACCGACGAAACATGTTCGTACATGGGCTGGTCAACGATGTTATTGGAGGAAAGATTGAAATCCACGGAAATTGTTGTTCGCGGGAAGCTAAAACATTTTGGGGCAATTTCTCAGGCGCGAACATCAACTTGAATTTCGACTCTTGTAATATACTGCCGTGCGAACTTGACACGACATCGTGCTCGCTAATCACCAGAGCTGCAGGTACCCGCGATCGACTGACCATCGACTCACACGCCCTACATCCGTCACCAGCACAGAACGTCAACATTGTTTCGTTGGTCAATTGATCTTACTTGGAGCCTCTTGCTCTATCATCAGCGGCATGCATCACCTTGACTGCAACCTCTGAGCACGTTTGCGGCACATAACCCACCACGGCAGTAAACTACCGAGCTGTTCTTCGTGCCGCCTTTCTCGTCACTGCATACCGAACACACAATACAACCTCGACCGAAATCCACGATCCTTGTTAGATCGCATCGTACTATCATCGTACTACCTAATGTGGACTGAAAAGCGACTTGGAAGCATGATTGTACGAATGTGGAGTGACATGTCAACATGTCAATCTATGTGACGGGGCGAATGTAACACCTGCAATATACGGAAACGGCGTTGGGAATCACATATATCTCAGTGATGACGGACACAGGTGCGGCTAAGCCTTCATCTGCACTATACCGACGGGGCCAAAGGTTCAGACGGAGTCGTTTCACTATCCTGAGCCCTATCTGTCGTTACATTGCGTGCAGCTTACGAAAGCTCGTCTCAGAGTATACTGTCTACAGCTGAAACACAACCTCACCAACTATATGCCTACTGCTCTTTCCTAGCATCGCAGTGAAAGTCCCCTTCTCAATCTTCCACTTCTGCGCCACGATATCCCACATACTAACATCACGCCTTTGTAGCGTGAACTCGATATCCTTGGTCTCTCCCGGCTGCAAGAAGACTTTCGAGAACCCACGAAGCTGCTTGACAGGACTATTCGCAGCTTCCGGGTACCCAAGATACAACTGTGCGACCTCAGCGCCTGCAACATCTCCAGTGTTTGTGATGCTGGCCTTGAACGATAGTAACTCATCGTACAAGTCAGCCGGCCCACCTTCGACTGTCGGACCGTTGGCGTAAGTCGAGACATTGAGCGGGCTCGCCGTCAAGGTCAAGTTTCCGTACTCGAACGTCGTGTACGACAGTCCGTAACCAAACTCGTAGCGTGGCTCGATACCGGCCTGATCAAAGTGGCGGTAGTCGATATACAGACCCTCGGTGTAGTCGCACTCGCAGCACGGGCAGATTTCACCATTGTAATCACTCTCGTTTTTGGCGATGGTGTACACCAGCTTGCCGCTCGGATTCACATCGCCAAACAGCACATCCATTATCGAGTGCCCGGACTCCTGCCCCAGGGTCCCCGCATTCAGGACAGCCGTGACATTGGGATGCTCAATCCAGGCGTCCACAAGACGCACACCGGCGTTATTCATGACGACGATGGTGTTGTTGCAGTACGTCGCTAAGTCATTGACGAGCTTATCGCCAACGGGATCGCGCAGGGAGCGTCGGTCGGCGCCTTCTTTGGCGAAGGCGTTGATGAATACTAGGCATTGCTCGGACTGTTCTGCATAGCCTTGCACTGATACGCCGGTTACTGCGAAGAAGCCGGCGCCGGTTGCTGGGGGAGGTGTGACGGTGTGGTTGTCGGAGAGGATGTAGCGGAAGTCGAAACCATTGACCGATGATGCGCGCTGGGTGAGTGCGTCGAGAGGGGAGACGAGGAAGCCCACTGGCGCGGTGCCGCTGCCGCCGCCGGAGCCGAGGTGGGAAGCGTATGTCTCTCCCAGATAATCTCCGAAGTTCAATAGTGGCTGTGGTCCGAAGCCTAGGTTTGCTGCGTTGAGGCCGAAGACTGCGATTTGAGTGACGTTTTTGAATGGCAGTGTGTTGCGTTTGTTCTTGAGCAGGACAATGGATTCGCTGGCGGCTTTGCGAATCAATTCGCGGCTCGAAGGCTTGCGGATAATCTTGGACTCAACTTCTTCTATGTTGGGGTATTCGTCCTGTCGTATGTTGAGGTTGAGCTGAGTTGCGACGATGCGAAGGGCATGCTCCCTTATGATCTCCTCTGAGATAGTGCCGTTCTGGAGTAAGGCAGTGATGTTTCCGAGGTCGTAGCCGGAGTTCCAATCAAGACCGTTGATCAAGCCCCTGGTACGGTTGACAGGTGCTGTTGCATCTGGGACAATTAAACCTGATAAAGTCAACTTATGCATTGTTCCATTTATGCGAACGAGTTCGTACCTTTGAAGCCAAGCTCACCCTTCAATACTGTGTTCTGAATATGCTCATTTTCGCAGCCAATCGTGCCGTTGACGCGGTTCATGACACACATGACAGATCCCATGCCTTCCTTGACTGCGTCGTACCACGGCCATAGGTAAAGCTCATGGAGTGTACGATCGTCCATGTTACTCGAGGTACGGTTCTCAGCGCTTCCAGATGCTGTGCGGTTCGTCTCCTGTTCATTGGCTGGAATCAATCAGCATCATGTACTTCATCACGTCAAGTACTGCTTTCCTACCCAGATAGTGTTTGCCCGAAGCAATGACATTTTGCTGCTGAATAGCTTTGACCCCAACGCCAAACATCTTGCCATTGAGCCATGGATCAGAGCCCCAGCCTTCGAACAGTCGAGAGCCATAGACGCTCCTTCCAAGTGGGCCTGTCGTAGGACCGAGCATCATGGCATAACCTTTTTCGCGGAACTCCAATGCCATAGCTGCATGCTGAGCTTCGACGAGCGATAGGTCCCATGAGCCAGCGAGTGTCTGCGGTGTGACCCACCCTGATACACCTTTGCCTCCAGCCACACCAAGGGGGCCTATTAAGAGGAGTCAGGGACTGTTGTACTTATTGAGTGGGGCATTGACTTACCATCTGTCACCGTGAAAGGTAGATACCCTGGTGCAACGCCATTTCGAACAGTTATGTTTGCGAGCTCTTGAGTGGTCCAAGAGGATACCAGCTCCTCTGCAGCTTTATAAGCAGCATCCCAATCGTGGTATGGCTGTTGGGCAAGCGTCGTGGGCAACAAAAAGAGAGCGGCAACGATAGCACTGTACGCAGAAGCAGTGCGTGAGAACATACTCGCTACGATATTTAGCTTGATTGCTGTGACTCTCCTCCAGGAGCTGCGAATTTTTGCTTAAAGTATCATCCCGGTTGCCATCTTCCCGCTGTGTTCTCCGCATGTTATTGCCGAGCCTGCCCTCAAGATGACGGTCATTGTCAATACTTCGTCTTCCGCGGCAGACATCATGCCGAATGAAGAACATAGATGTCTTGGTCTTCGCGATGCTGGTCTTGAATGCAGCATTCTGCTGTGTCGCCTTACCCCAGAGGGCCGTCCCCGCATGTCGGCAAGTTTCCCCACATTCCTTCAAGTGGACCGGTTTCAGCTGCGTGGTAGTTGGGTCACCCTCAGCATAATCTTAGCTTATGTGTATCGATAATCATCGAGCCGAATTGCTTGGTCCATGCTGTTCAAGCGTGCCATTTGCTCCTAAATCTATTTCCGGGAGAGGTCAGTGTGCTGATATTGAGGCTTTAGCTGCATGTTCGTTACCACGCGCAACGTTAGGTCTAGCAATGCTTCGCCAATAATTTGTCATAACAACCCGTCATCGATCAGCGTTGCGTCAAAATAATATCGTAGGATCGCATGCGACAAATCTCGCCAGCTTGGCGCACAAGGATATCTTCTCAAGACTGCGGAGGGTAACAGCAGGCATCAAACGAAAATATGCATGGCGGACTTGCGAGTAAGTTTGCAGAAATCCAAGAAACATCGGAAAGTACAAAGACAGATTTAAAGAATGTCAAGATTTAGTTAGGTGGACGTGGGTGGACATTGCTTGTGGAAGAATGCAGGCGTCTTGATAGTTAGAGAACTCAAAACACTGGTTAGCCAAAATTTGGTTCAACCACAATTTATCAGGGGTCTCGAAAAGACGCGTTATGGAGAGAGTATTGTTTTTCATTGCTTAATCATCCATTACGCTACTGCCATCGATCTCAGTTCCTCCTTGATAGCGCCACCTACACACAGGTTGCCCTAACATTACATTCAATTTCGTTGCCACGTCAATCTCAAACTCCGACGATAGACTCGTTGCGCACCTCAGCGTGGAGCTTCTCGTCCTTCTCCATGGCGGCGGCTGCTGCGGCAGGATCTTGCATAGCGTGAGGCACAAGCTGATCGCCGAAGAGCTCATCCATTTGCTCAAGTGTCTTTCCTTTGGTCTCTGGGAAGAAGAACCAGTAGCACAGGAATGCGATGATGTTGAACACGAAGAAGACGTAGAAGTACTGAAACTCAATCGCGGTAAGCGCCTGAGGGGAGAATTGGGCGAAAATCAAGTTGACAGCCCAGTTAGTGAAGGTGGTGATGGCGTTACCCAGGGCTCGGACTTCGACGGGGAAAATCTAGTTTGCTTTGTTAGTCTTTGCAGGCTTCTTTTCTTCTTTTGTTACTTACTTCTGCGGGATACACCCAAGAGATGATACCGAGTGGAGTGTAGAAGAACGAGAACGCGAAGTTCATAGCCACCATGCTGCGCAACTGTGCGCCGTTGTTGGGGTTAAAGTACTGTCCTTGTACGGCATTGACAAGGAGAGCAGCAGCAAGACAGGCGGCAGAGATGAGCAGAGGCTTGATGCGACCGAACCTATCCAGGATGGCGAGACCAATTGTGCACCACACAATAGACAAAGCTCCGCTAATGCCAATGATCAGGAGAGACTCGCGCGTCGAGATACCAAGGATGTTATAGATGCGAGGACCGTAGTAGTTGATAACATTGATGCCAGAAAGAGGACCGAAGGCCTGGACACCGCATCCAAGAAGCAGTCGCTTGCGCCAGGAAGGTTTGGTAAGAATCGAAAGTACGGTAATGTTGCCGAGTGCCCGGTCAGCCGCAATAACATCGCGAATCTCTCGGTATTCAAGATCGATGATCTCAGAGTCGTAACCCCTGCGGAGCTTCTGGAGCGAGGCCATGGCTTCTTCGTGGCGGTCCCTCTCCATGAGCCATCGTGGTGACTCCTGGAGGAAGAAGATACCGGTGATGAGGATCAGACCAGGGAAGCACTGGAAGGCAAGCGGGAAGCGCCCTGAAAAATATCAGTCCTGCGAAGGCGGCTTCAAAGCGAGGAATACTCACAGGAGAACTGGGTGGAGTTTGAAGAACAACCGTAGCCCAACCACTGGGCTACGAAAAAACCCCAACTCAACATCCACTGCAGGAGACCAGAGAGCACGCCACGATGCTTGGCTTCCGAAAGCTCTGCAGCATACAGAGGAATGGTGGATGTGAGTTGGCCAACTGCGACACCTCCGATGAAGCGGCCAACGATGAGCATCGCCATGTTGACGGCACCAGCCTGGAGAGCACTGCCAAAGACCGAAATCAGAGCGCCAACCATGATGGTCCAGCGGCGACCCATCTTGTGAGCGAAGAGCATGTTGAATATGGTTCCGGCAATAGCTCCGCCCTGGAAGGCGGACACAATGCCACCAGTGGTGGTGTCATTAGGAGTGTTGAAGTAGTCCTTGAAAGTTTGGAGTGCAATGGTAGATGTGATGATACCACTATCGTAACCGAAGAGGAAACCTCCGGTGGCAAGGAAGACCGCAGAGAAGACTGTGGTTGCGAGACCCATCTTGTCAGCGTTGAGGAGACGTTGGCGATGATCTTTTCGACAAGGGAGACCAGCGCCTATGTATACTACACCACGACAACGGTAGATCGTAAGAAGCGACCTAGGCCTTTACCCCGGACTATACCATGCCGAGGACTTCAAGGACTGTACTTGCGCATGTGGAGCGACATATACTCCAATCCTTCGAGGCACGAACCCCAAGGGCAGCTAGCGGGACATCACCGATCTGGTAAAGACGGGCAGTCTGATCGTTGCATTGGCAGACAAAGCGCGTCGACAGTTGTGGTTAGATCTCTGCCAGCGCGCTAAGCGCACTAAATCGGATACCCTTGCTTTCATGTGGAGACCGCCATCAACCGCCCGTTCTCTGGCGTCCTTCCCCACATTCCTCTGCTCGGATAGCTCTTCGGCAGATGGGCAAGCCTCTGCTAGACTGCGTTCGATAGTCTTTCGGTGCAGGTTGTCCCGAATGAGATCGCGGCTCTTGCGTGGTGCGATGCAAGTCGTACGTTCGACGAAAACCATGACCTTGGCACGTGTTATCATCTCGTACTAGCATCGTCGGCTTCCAAATCTCAAAAGACACCAGTAATAAGAACTTGTCGGCCGTATTTCTACGTTCAGCAAGACAGCCTACGCGGTTCGGTAGAACGAACCGCGAAGAGGCATCATACACTTCATCGTGTTGTGGTAGTGCGCCTTCTCAGCAAGCCTCAGCATTCTCATATCGCCAAGTTCGAGCTTCTACAGTCAGTCTGCAGTCTCTGTCTACGTCTGGACTTGCTCGCCACATCACACCGAGTACCTCCAGTATGGCACTTCGAGTCACACGTTGTGGCATACATGCCTTTCACGAAGTTCTTGGCATCGATACCGACAAAATACGATTCTTCTGGGTCTTACAATCATATCTTCCCGATGGTCAGCAAACAGCATACCGCGTTGAGTTATCCACATCACAGTCTTTCAACACACTTTCATGGGATTCGACTAAGGTCGAGGGAAACCAACAACGCAACATTCTTTGCGCTCCACAAGGCGGCTTCCAATCCACGACCTTCCACTATTGGAGGGTGACTGTGTGGGACCAAGATGGTAACACATCACAAAGTGCCATCAATGAGTTCTTCACCGCATACCCAAGGTCAAGTGGCTTGCTTCCTCCATACAGCATGAACCAGACCTACATGCCTCACACTAGCCTGATCTTCCGCACCTGGTTCGAGGATGAGGCCAATCGGTGGAAAGGAGTATGGATCGGCGACAATGGGGACAAGCCAGTCTACGTACGCAAAGCAATCCATCTAGACCGAAAGCCGTCCCGTGCTATTGTATTCGCCAGTGGCCTGGGCCACTTCAATTTCGTTTGTAACGGCGACCCCTCGGCGGCAAATGGCCACAAGCTTGACCCTGGTTGGACCAACTACCACCGCACGGTCCAGTTCACTGCGTATGATATCTCCAGCATGCTGCAGCAGGGTGAGAACGTGCTGGGCGCTCACATTGGCAATGGCTTCTACGCCGGAGACCAAGGCGACGACCGTTTCTTCTGGCCTTGCTATGAAGACAACACATATGTGCGATATGGCAACGAGCTATGCTTCTTCGCTGAGCTGCACCTCTTCTACGAGGATGGGAGCCGCGAGACCATCACCACGGGGCCTGATTGGAGCATACGCAAGAGCGCAACGACACTGGCAAACATCTACTCATCTGAGACCAAGGACCTTCGTGCTTACCCACATGGATGGGACACACCAGGCTTCAATGAAGATGACCAGTGGAAGAAAGCTACGCCTGTTACTGGCCCTAGAGGCAAGCTGAAGTACCAGAACCAGCCTCCAGTCGTACTGCACGAGACCTTCACGCCCAAAACGCAGAAGACACTTGAGCCAGGCATCGTCGCCTTCGACATGGGCCAAAACATGACGACGATGATCAAGATCCAGGTTCAAGGACCTGCAGGCTCCGAGGTTATCGTCCGGTTCTCAGAGACAGTCGGCGACAATGGCAAAGTACTCATGCCAGATCCGCTCTTCAAAGCATTCGAGACAGGTGTGTTCTGCAAATTCACCCTCGCCGGCACCGGCATTGAAACCTGGGAGCCCGATTTCTGCTTCACAAGCGCACGCTACATCCAAATCGAAGGCGTCGCTCTGGAGTCGGACAAATCTTGCACCCTGCCTACCATTGTCTCCCTCGAAAGCCGCCACATCTCCTCCGCCGCCCGCCGTCTCGGCACCATGACTACCGACAAAGAAGACTGCAACCAGCTGCTCAACATGTGCTACTGGTCTTTTGTCTCCAACCTATTCAGCTACCACACCGACTGTCCGCAAATCGAAAAGTTCGGCTGGCTCGAAGTCACGCACCTGCTTGCGCCCGCAACCCAATACATTCGGGACATGGAATCTCTGTACAGCAAGATCCTCGACGACATCGTCGACGCGCAGGAACCCAATGGCTTGTGTCCCACCATGGCGCCTGAGATACGGTATATGTGCGGACCTCTGCACGACACGATAACATGGGGCGGCGCGGTGGCGCTGCTACCTGAGATACTGAGGTTCTACTACGGCACCACGCAAGTCTTCGAGAAGCTGTTCGAGCCCTGTGTACGGTATATGGAGTACATAGCCACCAAAGAGCGCGATGGCGGATTGATCGAACACGGTCTCGGCGACTGGGGGCGCGATATAGCCTTTGGCAACAATCAAGCCAATATCGAGACGGCAATCTACTACCGCTGCCTGCGCAACATACAGGGCATGGCCAAGGAACTGAAGAAGGCGGACCAGGAACAGCGGTTCAAGGCGTGGGCAGACCGTATCTTCGCTGTCTACAATAAGCACCTGCTCGTCACGGAGAAGAAGAAATATCCCTACGCATTCTACACGTCCCGCGACGCACCCGGCCTCCAAGACAGGAACATGGTCGCGCAAGCCTTTGCGCTCCAATTCAGCCTCGTCCCCACCGAACACATCGCCGACATCCAAGCCGCCTTCCTCGCCGACTGCTCCGACGCCGGCAATCGTATCCAAGCCGGCGAAATCGGCCTCAAATACCTCTGGAACACGCTCACAGACGTTGACCGCCCAGACCTCGTGCTCGAAATGGCGCGCCAGGAGGAACACCCCTCTTACATGCGTTTCCTGCGCCGGGGCGAGACGACGCTGAACGAGTTCTGGCAGGACGCGTGTCGGAGCAAGTGTCACGATATGCTTGGGACGATATATGAATGGTTTTATGAGGCGGTGCTGGGTGTCAAGTGCGAGACGGAAGCGTATCGGACGTGGACCGTTAGGCCGCCGCTGAGGAGCGAGTTCAAGCATGTGAAGGGGGATGTGGAGTGTCCGTATGGGAAGATTGAGGTTGAGTATGAGCGGGACGGGGAGGTTCAAGGGGTTAAGATGAAGGTCACAGTGCCGACTAGCACGACTGGGTATCTCCTGTTGCCGAGGGAGGAGAGCGAGGTTGATGTCATGCGGGTGCAGGCGGAGCAAAATACAGTGACGGAGAAAGGGAGGAGGGTGGCGTTGAAGCCGGGGCGATATGAGTTGGTGTTGAGGCCCTGAACGACTGCAAGACCGATCTTGTATAACAACATCTACTTCAAATATCGAGCGTGTTGTTGTTGAGACTCTGAGACGGTTGCGACGAATGCCGTATCGCGACCACTCCTGCGCCAGGGACGTGACGGTCATGAGGCCGTTGTAGTTTAGATAGAGGACTGACAAGAGAAGCTGTGGCGTGTTGGCAACGACGACATTGCTGATCAAACCAGCTACGCCTGATGTTGGGAGCGACCATCTGATGAAGGCTCGCGGATCGACAGAGCCGAGACCCTGTGTATAGATGCCAGCTTTATCACGGTCATCGGCTTTGTACCAATATACACACCGTGCTCGAGGACGAAGATAGAGACGCCGACCAGTACAATAAAAGTGGTCAGGAACGCGAACCATTGGCGACTACTGGCAGCCGTGAAGTGGCGTCTTCTCCGTTGATGAAAGTATTTGGGGGGGGGGGGGGCGCAGTCCAACTGATGCTGTTGTACTCGCCGGACTCGGTGCGCTGCGCATAGCTCACAGCGGGCTTGAAGTGTTTCAATGACTTGTCGAGCAAGCACATGCCTTTCGTCTTTGGGTCTGGCGCCATCAAGAATGATGACACAGCGTCTCCAATGGTCAACCTCGGTACGTCTCGGATTCTGAGGGCGATGCACTGCATGGTGGCTGTTTTCAAAAGTCCAATGAGCAGCACCACAAGCATCAGATGGGCACGGTACTCCAGACGACAATGTTGATCGATCTTCTCACTTCTGCAGTACTGGACTGGTTTCTTGAACGGCTGCCAAGGGTCGATCCCACTTTGTACTTTGGAGATCCAGCTTGCGCAACTCGCGCCGTTAGTGGGGTATTGTTGGCAAATCTATTCGACAGGATTGGGTTGATCATCATCAAGACTGGTTACGGGAGCAACTTACGTCTCGTAGTCGGCGATGGCTCCGTCGGTGTAACGTAGGATTGTGTTGGAAACTGCAAGTACGACGCTTCCCGCGCAGACCGGTAGTTTTGGGCATAAGCATTGACACAATCGGTCCTGGTCAGACGCTGAAGACGCCCCGTCTGGGCGAAGTTGAACATGCGATCGCTGATGTTGATCTGATTGTCATCAAATATGCTACTGCGTTTGAAGTTCGGCGTAGACGGTTCGACAAACGATTGTAATAGTTTACCTACAACAAGTGCAATGGTAGAGACGATGTTCCCAATAGGAGCCGAGCACGACGCGCAGCCTGCGTATTTGCCCCAGGCTGCGAATACTAGGAGTCCCAATGTCGACCCATCTGAATTTCGCATGTGCTCGCTCGGCCTCAGCTCTTGTAGGTGCACTCATACACCGCATACAGTAGTTGCTGGCCCCTAACAGCATGGTACCCAGAACGTTGGTGCGTAAGTGAACGCCGATGTTGGTCTTTTTGGTAGTCTCGCATTGGCCGTCATAAAGGAACCGCGTTCCCTCATTGCCGCTGAAACGTGGAAAGCCAGCTCGACCTGCACCTACAAGGAGAAAGAAGGTGTTCATGAAGAGAACAAAACTTCCTGATAGCGCGCAATATCGGATGCCGATTTTCCATTGCGGGTGAGTAGATCGCAGGTCTTTGCTTGTTGAGTCGATCGAAGAGGTTCTCCGTGCATGAGCGCTGAGATCTTCGGAGAGGAGTGCGTTCTGATGCTCAAGGTACTCTGCGGCAAGTTCGTGTCTGCAAGCTATCGCCTTGAGGTTTTTTGTGTTGCAAGACAAACTTTAGATGTATGCAGTTTATCGAAATAGATTTGGGTATCATCGCTAAAAGTCAGAGTCCTTCATCCAGCTGTTTCCATCGCCGGTATCTACACAGCGGCTTCCTGCGCAGCTTCAGCAGCTTCCCTCTTCCTGATCTGCTCTTCCAACCTCTTCTTCTCCGCATTCTTCAGCCTCATCATGGTCACCTCCTCCAGACTCGGTGTCTTGGGACTGAACGAAAACTTTGGTGTGCCTAATGGCGTAGCCCCGGCTCCAGCGCCTAAGCTAGACCCAAATGACGCTCGGAACGACTTCGCTGCGGGTGTTGCCGGCGCCGATGGTGCTGCGGGATGTACGCTTGTCGAGGTAGAGGCGCCGTTGGCGTTGGTCGAGGTAAGGTCCGGCTCGCCGTTCGCCCAGGCTACAGAGTCGAGGGCCGGGTAATCCGCCTTCGCATCCGAGACCGCGGCGTGCGCATGGTCGAGCCGTCCATAGACAACGAACACCATAGCCACCAGCTTTCGATGTTTCTCACCCTCGAGCTTCAGCTTCTTGTCCTTGCCCATGATAATGCTATCAATCTTGCCGTACTTCTCGAACATGTTCCTGACTGTCTCTTTGTGCCAGGTCGTCGAGTCGCCTTCCCTGTGGAAGCGTATCTTGATCGTACGGTCAAGCTCAGCAGACTGCCCAGGCTTCGGCGCTTGCGGCTGAGGACTTTTGACTGGCTCTGCGGTAGCCACCTCCTCTTCTTTGCGCGCCTTGTCTTTGCGATCCTGCGCCTCTTTCCGTCGCCTCTTGCCATCCTCCGCTAGGCGTTGAATCTCCTGCTCCCTCCTCTCTGCCTCACCCATGTCTGCTGCGCGCTTCCTCTTCAAGCTTGGCCCAAAGTCTGCGCTTTCCCTTTCTCGACGCTCCAGCTCCTCCTTCATCTTCCGCCTATTCCCACTCAGCAGCTGCTCTTGGAACGCTTTCTCGCGCCGCCGCGTGCGTGCACGGTCGTATTCAGCCTTCAGCTTGGAGTCTATGAGAATGTCGCGCGCCCATCCCAGAGCGATGAACTTATCGGCAGCATCTTTACTGTCTGGGTTCTTGTCCGGGTGGTAGCGGATCGAGGCTTTGCGGTATGCGCGCTTGATGACTGCTTCTTCGGCATCGAAGGGGACGCCGAGAAGCTCGTAGTAGTCTTCGTTGGTCGAGCGCGCGAGCTCCTGGAGATCTGTGTTGGTGTCGCCCATGGCGGCGGTTGTGCGGTGCGTTGCTCGCTATGCGCAGAGGACGAGAACAGCAGCACGACCGAAAGATGCTGTTCGGGGGGGGGGGGGGGGCAACAGCGGCCTCACGTGCTGGGAGTGCGAGGTGGAGTGCGAGGTGGAGTGCGAGGTGGTGTTCGAGGTGTAAGTCGCACACGTGCCAGGCGGCAGAAACAGTTCACATGCAATTGCCCACTAGCGCACCGTTGGACTTCTCCAGGGCTTGGCATCGTCGGGATCTTCGGAGAATTATCAGAGCTCCCTCCAACGGCTGGAGCTCACACGCCTCACCTCCCCATGTCAGTTGCATCTACGCTTCGACGCACGATGACTACTCCGCCGAAGGAAGGTGCTGCCGCTGGTCGGAAGGTGCTCGAAGGTGTCTTTGCCATCAACAAGCCTCAATGGGCGTCCTCGGCCGGTGTGCTGCGTGACCTGCAGACCGAGTTCGCCAAATCAGACCTCTTCCAGCCATGGCTCGAGTCCACGCGTCGCCAGATGCTCCTCTCGGGATCGAAGAAGAAGCATGTCGAGCAACTGAAAGTCAAGCTCGGCCACGGCGGGACCCTTGATCCCATGGCCACTGGCGTCCTCATCGTTGGAGCGGGCAAGGGCACAAAAGAGCTCGGCAAGTTCCTCGAATGCACCAAGAGCTACGAGTGCGTCGTCCTCTTCGGCGCAGCAACAGACAGCTACGATGCAGTCGGCAAAATCATCAGCAAAGCCGACTACGCGCACGTCACGCGCGAGCTGGTCGAGGAGAAGCTGAAAGACTTCCGGGGCGACATCATGCAAAAGCCCAGCGTCTTCTCCGCGCTGAAGGTCGACGGGAAGAAGATGTACGAGTACGCGCGCGAAGGAAAAGACGTGCCCGCCGTCGCCGCACGCCGTGTCACCGTCGAGGAACTGGAACTGGTGGAATGGCTCGAGCCAGGGACGCACGACTTCGCCTGGCCCGCAGAAGAAGTCGACGACGAGGGAAAAGCAGGCGCGGAGAAACTGCTGGGAATCCGGAAATCCGACGCCGTCCAACACCTCCGCAACTCGAAGCGCGCGCGCTCGCCGGACACGAACCCGACCGCCGCACGCTCCGTCACACCCGCCTCAGACCACCCCATCAAGGACGCGGGCCCGCAGCCCAAGAAACCGCGCACCGACAGCGAACCAGCCATGTCCGGCGCCCTCCCCGCGTCCACCCAGCACCCGCACCCGCACCCGCACCCGCACCCGCAACCGCTACCGCTACCCTACCACGCACAATCCACCTCGCCCTCGCACACAGGGCCTGACGCAGACGATGTAGAAAATGCAGAAGACGTACAAGCGCAACCGCAGAACACCGACGAAAACGCCGCCCTAGGCAGCGTAGAGCGCCCGCTCGACGCAGACATCCCCGAACCCCCCGTGCCGGTGGAGAAACAGCCAGCAGACAGTGTGGAGCAGGCCGAGGTTGTAGACCAAGCGTTCACCAGCGCTGCCAACCAAACACCAGAAACAAAGCCGATTGATAAGGCGCACCAACCACCCGCCGCACGACTACGCATGACGGTGACGTCTGGCTTCTACGTCCGCTCGCTGTGCCACGACCTCGGGCTGGCATGCAACTCTCTCGGCCTCATGTCGAGTCTAGTGAGAAGCAGACAGGGGGCCTACGACCTGGGCGGAGAAAACGTCCTCGAGTACTCTGACCTCGAGAAGGGTGCGGGGGTGTGGGAAGCAAAGGTCGAGGGCATGCTGGACAGGTTTATGAGGAGGGAGGGGTGGGAGCAGGAGGTGCTCGAGGACGAGGAGAGCTGGCAGGCGAGGAAGACAGAATTCATGGCGAACCGGAAGGACGACGACCGCAACCGAAGCTACAGAGGAGGAGGTGGTGGGAGAGGGAAGTACAGGGGTGGTGGCAAGGGACAGGGCAAGTATAGCAAGAGCATGAATGGTGGGCGGAGGGACTAGGAGTCCTCGAGGAAGAAGCGACAAGCAAAGCAGTGATACCCCAAACAAAGATGAAAACAACAGCAACTCTTATGAATATCTTAAGAATACGTCTCCCTGGGTGAACGCCGTGCAATGCCATAGGTATCCCGCTCAACGCCCAAATCGAAACAATCAGAGCCCAGATCGAAACAACCAGAACCCAAAGATGCCAATCAACGCCCGCCTCCCCTCCATCTACCCATGTACACTCGCCCTCGAGCTCCTCCGGCTGTGAAAGCTCTCGCGCATACTTCGGATCCCCTCCTCAACACGCACAATCGGCTCAGCGCCCTGCAGGCCCTCTTCTTCATCCTTCCGATCCTCATGGTTGATAAACAAAAAACTGACCACCATGATCGCCGCACCAACCCAGTACAGCCAGCTCGCATACTGCGCGTCCAGAACCATTTGGCCGACCAACGATAGTGGGATGGTGAGCGACAGTCCCACCGAGACGATGAGCGGGGAGGTGAGAAGCATAGCATACGCCCAGCAGAAGTCGCTAACCAAGCTGGACGCGCTGTTCACGAGAACGATGGCGAGGATTTTGTTGGTGGGTGGGAGTTGGAACGGCTCGATGCCCGTGATGTGCAAGATGACGAGGCCCGGCCATAAGAGCAGGACGTTGGAAAGGCCGACGAAGCCGAAGAACAAGGGCATGTTCACGCGCGACTCGTCGCCCATGCGCTTCTTCATAAACACCGCGTAGAACCCGTACAGCACGGCAGAAACAAAGGCCATGACGTCGCCGAGCGCGAGTTCGCGCGGCGTTTTGTGCGGGAAGGAACCACGGTTCTCGTCTGTTTCGCCCGAGACGTCGATGGTGGAGATGAGGGCTACGCCGGCGAGGGAGGCGCCTACACCGATCAACTTGCGCACAGTGAAGCGCTCGACGCGCAGCATCGAGCCGCACAGAAGTGTCCAGATGGATGATGTGGACGCCAGGATCGTGCTGGATGCGACGGTGGTGTACGACAAGCAGGCGGCGGCGAAGTAGTTTGCTAGGAACCACAGGACGCAGAATTCCAGCGCTAGCTTCGCGGTTTCTTGCAGTGTTAGACCTTCATCGTCTCGCAGCTCGCGAATGTCGTGCACGCTGCCGTGCGAGCTGTCGCCGAGGAGCAGTTCTGCGCCCTCGCCGTCGCCCGATTTACTCGGCGACCGGGACGAGGAGGCCGATTCATGATCGCGGAGGAGTGTCCACTTTCCTGCGCGGCGGTTGAGCAGGGCGCGGAGGGAGGCGGCGAGGGGTTGGCGGCGTGTGGTGTTACCGCGGTCGGCCCAGAGGTGGTGCAGGGCCATAGGAATGAGGGGAATCAAGAAGAATGCGGTGTTGACATAGGTGACTAGGTATGGTTTGTCGTAGGAGGAGTCTGCGAATATCGTCTGTTGGAGTTAGCCTGTTCCTTGGTCTGTCGAGCATTGGTGTGGACAAGCAGTGTGTCAATACGTACGCTGGCCAGGAAGTTGGACGCTGTCCATAGGAATACTGTCGCCAACAGCAGCGCAATACCAACCGCATGCCTGGTTCTGCTGTGTGGTTTCTTCCCCTCGTCCCACACGCTCACTACGCTCGCCGGCGAACGTACGGGGCTCTCCAGAAAGTCATCGTCGTATAGAAAGCTAGCGTCGTTGGACACAGTGCTACTGCGCGGGCTGAGGGGCGTCGAGGGCGAGGGCTCCACCTCCTCCTGTCGTCGCGGGATCATTATGAATAGGTGTTGGTCTAAAGAATGTGGTTCGGTCAGGGAGGGCGCTCAGCGAAGCCAGTATCGGCGTTGTACGGGATCACGGCCGGGAGTCGGGTATCGAAGTGCAATAGAGGGCCCATGGGATGGCTGGGTGGTGCGAAGGCCAGAGGCGGCGTGTCAGCTACTGCAGTGACTGCCTGAGCATGCAGCGTGACCAGCGAATGTCCGGGATGGAGTCGTGGTTAGAGATGCGCAATGGTTCAGGGTCGCGTGTCTCAGATCACAGGATAGCGCCGGGACTTCGTGCTGCAGCCACACTTCACGTCATGTCGGCTATGGGTGCACAGGAGCCGTCACATGCGCCACGTTTGTGTATGAAAGATATCGCATATTATAGGTGATTCGATATTCACTATCAGTCGCTATACACCCAGTGATGACAACTAAGCAAGAAACGACCTCGCACAGAGGCATGCAATACACCGTACACCAGACTCCGCGGAACGACACAGGGCTATTCGAGGGTATAACTGTCCTCACGAACAGTGCTTCCTGCAAACTCGTGTACACTAGCACGCGCATCCGCCCTCGTTACCCTTCAGGTCGATGGGGATGGTCTCAGGGAAGTCGTTGCTGAAGTCGCCGACGTCCTCCTGAGCAAGCGCTTGCCGTGCGATGACTAAAGTTGTTATCAGCATGTTGCGCATTTCATGGACCGTGCTTTACGCACCCTCGAATGCCTGCTCGACGTTGATAGCGTCCTTTGCGCTGGTCTCAAAGTAGGGAATGCCGCCTTTCGACTGGCAGAAAGTCATGGCGCGCTTCGAGGAGATCTGGATCGGGGATTAGCCACCGTAGCGCTTCTCAAGGTCTCGTCGAACTCACCATCCTCTTGCTCTCCTCGACGTCGATCTTGTTGCCAATAACGACCTGTCCTGGTTAGCCGTGTCCTATCTCCCGTGTCTGCATGACCACATACGAATGGGAAACTCTCAGGATCCATGGGACTAGCCTGGACCAGGAATTCGTCCCTCCAGCTGTCGAGCGTGTCGAAACTCTTGGAGTTGTTGACGTCGTACACAAGCACGCAGCAGTCGGCGCCTCGGTAGAATGCGACGCCCAGCGACTGGAAGCGCTCCTGTCCAGCGGTATCCCAAAGCTACAGATTGTCAATCGTTGAGGCGTATTATGGGGTTCGCGCGACCCACCTGCATGGTAACGAGCCTGTCATCAACCATAACTTCCTTCGTAAGGAAGTCGGCGCCTATTGTCGCCTTGTAGCTTGCGCTGAACTTCTTGTTGACCTATGTCTCTGCTGTAAGCGCAAGTATCCTGCTTGAGATCGTGCGATCTTCGTATGGCCGTCGCAAAGGGTAGAACCGTACATATTGGTTCATCAAGCTGGTCTTGCCGACACCACTGTCACCGAGGATAATGACCTGCATACATCAGCGGGCTACAGCATCTCTGACAAGAGCCTGACTACCTTAAGGAGGACCTTCTTCCTGGACGCCATTGTGTATGTAGAGTTGCTTGGTGAGGTGTGGGGTGGAGGAACGGTACAATTGCTGGAGGATCGAAGCTTCGTTGATGAGGGTCGAAGTGTGGAGCGTGATCGAGTTGGATACTAGGCAGCAAAGACTTGCGACTACGATGCGGAACGGTGCTAGAAGAATGCGCAAGACGTCGGATAATTCGCAATGTCTATGGAAGCGGCACCAAAGAGATATGCCGAGCTTGAGTTGTCTGCACTTGAGGACCCAGATGTTGATGTCAGTTCCAGCCTCGCAGACGGCTTGGCGCGCTAACGGTTGCCGCAAGCTTTGCTCGACCGCGGCTCGCAGCCCTAACAACCAGTACAACGACACCTTGTCATTTGTAGGCTACCGTCTCTCACTTGAGTTTCGAGACACTACCCCAGGTTTCTGAACGATCAGCAGATTCACAAAGGGCTTCGCCAAGCGTACAGTTATGTGTTAGCAATGTACCCCCCATGTTACCACGCTGCACCACTACTCAGTCGAGCTCACAAGCCTGTTGCCGAACGTTTGCCTGCAGATCGTAGACTCTGGAAGATCGACTTCAGGCTGATTAAATGACTGAAGACCCATCGTACGGGCTACCAGGACTTACCACCATTGATGAAGAAGTTCCTTTCAAATACGAGAAGATCAAGCGCCTATCAGTAATCTTACGTCCCTTGGATTCGATTACCAGAATCACTGCATCCAAGTGGGCCACCAGAGGCTGGACGTACCAAGAGGGATATCTGTCACGCAAGCGAATCTTCTTCACGAACAAAAATGACCATTTCATCTGCAATGCATCTACTACCAGTGCAGCTCTGCATAGATTTCTTCCGCGAGCAGGCCAGAGGCCGCGTCCACTTAAGGTTTACTCCGAAGTCAGTGACTGGACCTACCGCTTGGCTCCTTTCACCCGCAACCTGGAAGCTTATAGTTCCCGTCAGTTGTCTGTGGACTCGGACGCCTTGGATGCCATTACAGGTGCTCTTAACGATCAGATGGTCAACGAGAAGCCTGTACATCATCTATGGGGCATTCCCATCTTTGAGACCGACATCGACTACGATCTTGGCCCATTGAAAAAGTTCTCTAAAGGTAGAATTCAGCATGGGACCAGGGAGTGTCCCGTCATTGAGTTTCTACTACACTGGAATCACTCACGACCTTGTCGTCGCAGATCCGAGTTTCCTAGCTGGTCGTTCCTGGGCTGGGCAGGACGAATTGACTACCTCGCTTGGCCTAGGCAGACACACATCGGAGAACACTTCATCGTACACAATCTTCAGGCAGCTGGGCACGCAAAATTTGCACTGACCCCAACAGGGACTCATTATCTAGATGTAACAACCTCCACGATACCCCTCGCACTTGTGGATGTCAAATGCCCTGTTGATACGACACAAAATGGCTACTACGCTGTTGCTCGTCTCGATGCCAACACGGAGGCATATGTCCAAGTACATTGGAGCCGAGACCCTGGAAGCATTCGACGGGAGGGATCCACCCTAACAGGAGCTTTGTTCATTGACGAACGAAAGCTTCTGAAAGAGATATCGTCAACAACCAGTTTTGTACTCGAAGGAAACGGGAATCGTTACGAGCGCATAGGCTCGTGCACTATCTTTAGCATGCAGCTCAAAACTCTGCCAGATACTGTACGGACAATGTCTGGTTCAAGCGTGATTGTCAAGAGTTGGGAGTACAAGGAGGTGAGAATGCAGGAATGGCAGAAGAGGGCGACGAGGGAAAGGATACTGATCGGCTAATGGTCACTACCCGTCGCACATATACCTCCGTGGTGCCAAACGTCTGACTGCCTCCAGGCTGCAATTTTAGACCAACCATTGCAACCTGCTGCTGAAGATCCATTTGGAGCCATATCTTCAACAAATCAAAGCCTCATCCTGTCGGTCCCACCCAATGCATAGCAGCCTGCGAAGAATGATAGCTCACCCGACACCCAGAACTTTTACCGTACAGGCCACAGCATTGCCACTTGAAACCTCGCGAATACCTCAGACGGTTCTTGGGTGTATCCCTGGGGCCGTTACGGGCGTCGTCCCAGTTATACCACACCTCGCTTTGTAGGTCAAGCACAGGCCTTTGGTCTGGATAGTGTTAGCAGAATGGTGCGTTTTATCTCAAGGGAGTGCTTACATATGTGGAAGACACAGCTGGTCCTGTTGTTCTCGGCGTCGTCGTATTCGTCATAGCATTGGGTACATGTCTGGAGATCCTGCTCGTAGTTTACTTTCGGTGTTGCTGCTGGAGGCTGTGGTGCTGGGGCCCACGATGGTGAACCCTGTGGTATTGCAATCTGATTGTGCATATACCAGTTTGTTCTTTCACCCTCTGTCGCTAGAAGCTCTGGGTCTTGCACCATCCTCGGTATCTTTGTCATCTTATGATGTCCGGGTCGATTCTCCCTGCCACTGACTTGTTTGGGCGGCTCGGACTGGATACCAAACCCCTCCAGTGCTGCTTCGTAAATGCACTGATGACCTCCACAGGGTGCATCACAGGCGGGGTTGTGGAGCGCGATGGGCCTGTAGTAAACTGGTCCAGGACGGAGCCATTGGTCGCTCATATTGAGCTTGTGGCGGCGTTCGGTATCTTCGATAGTAGGCATTATGCAGGGTAAAGAGAGTCGTGACGAAGGTATGACTTGACACACGTCTGTGAAATTCACTGTTCAGGGTTGGGAATGTGCTTAGCAGTGTGCTTAATTGATCCCTGTTGTTGGCCATTGGTGCTTCCTAGATGGTAGCGATGAACCCTTGATTCCTCACTGACTTCAGGGTGCCCAATATCAGACAGGGCCCAATGACCATGTTGAATGAATCCATTCTCAATTCTCTGAATTCAAGTGAACAAGCACTTCCTCACGCTCCGGCCATGGCCAAAGTCCAAACCGTATCTTAGGTCTTCATTCCATTTGATCTCACTGTATGGTAGAAGGTTCCTTTGAGTGGAGACTTCTCTGGTAGCAATACCATAACTCAGTTGCACCCCGTAAGATCGGTGGATCCAACCTTCGTCCTAACTCTCTCGTGCGATCGGGGCGGTGAATGCTCTTTTTACACCCGATATCGTCGCCGCTTGTTTCGCAGCACTCCTATTGAATCCCCGTGAAATTTGTTTGCGATTAAGAGGTGTTTCTTTGTACTCGTGGCATTGTTCCTCCCAGTCAAGCCAAGTCTTCGTTATCGTAGAAGGGTAAGGGTTCGCGGACTGTGTTCGGTCAGTATTTGTTGCGGTATCAATCGGTCCGTACAAGGTCTGACTATACCTATAGCAGACTAACCTGGTCTAGTGTGTTATCGATCAGGCATATAGTCGTCTTCTCCTAGCTAGATAGCAACTCAGCGCAGTATTCTATCAGCTCGATAGCCCTACATTGTCGTTCACCGTAGGTATCATTATACTACAGCGGCCTACGCCGCCACAGTATGCACTCCTTTGGGCGCCACAGGGGTAAGAAGTACGTACATTCATGACATATGCAATCTTCGCGGTTGTTGTTCGGGACATCATATTCGACTCGCACTGGGCGCAGATCTCATATCGTTGGCGCGTATAGGTTGGTATTTCCCGAAGAGTTGGATTCTGCTCCTTGGCCTCATAGTCCTGCGGCGTGAGAGGCGGGCTCCATTTGAGGACACCTCTCCCGTCTTCTGGTGTCGCATAGTCGCCGTCAACTTCATCAAAGTCATCTTTCAAGGTTGAGTTTTCGTCGCTATTACTTCTGCCGTCGTCGGTGTCGTCGTTGCTATCCATATCCTCCTGGTCTTCTTCATTATCCGACAGATCCGACAAATAACACCCTCTCCCCCCTTGCACCAAGCGTTATCTTCCTGGTATTTCTTCGTGACACGGATCCGCTTTCTGACATCCGGATCTGTGGCTTTCTTCAAAACACCTCGTTCGAGCAAAGGCTTCTCAGACGCCAGCTTTGCGGCTTCGGCATCTTCCCTGCATATCTCTTGCAGCACTTTGACCAGGCGTGGAGATCCAGCCGATTTGATTGCGTTGAAAAGCAGGTCCTGAGTAGAATCCATGTTGGCGTAATGAGTTTTATGAGGGAGTCTAAGAACGGGGGACTCATTCCATTAATATATCTTTGGACCCTCGAGCGGCTGCCGTTGGTGCGCAGAGTTGGGTAAGGCACACCCGATCCGAGCCAACAGTGAGGCGCACATCTCCACGACTTATAGCTTCGGGGGTCTGAGCCAAGTTTTAAAAGGGTCCTAGCAGCTTCATTACAGCTAGAACTATAAAATTCTGCATTCATGGGTAAGTCGATAGTAAGGTTCCATCTCTTTCAGTCTTGCAAAGATGCATTTCCACCAGACGCTGAAGAGAACCGCGACTAAGGTAGGCACGTAAGCTCCAAGGAATTATAGAGGGTTTGCTTTGGTATAAATTTCTGGGCCAGGAGCGCCAACAATTGGTGGTGTGGGGCAAGGAGAAAGGGTCACGTTCCTAGGTATGGTTCAATTTCCCCAGATTGGTACACAGGTTTCCCAATAAGGGAGGACTCGGTCAGCAGTTTGCGGGAGGCTTCGCGTTTCTCATTTGATGGAAATACTGCGATCTTTTCGGGTCAATGTGCGCCAAGGTACGCTGCTGACGCGATTTGCAAAAGGGCAAAGACGACAAGCGTGACTATGCAGAAGGCGATGAGACATCCAGTGCGTAGTTCTGCCCGGACTATAACGCTCTCTCTTTGCAGTTGATCGGTACAAAGCGAGCAAATGATGCGCGAAGACCCAGCTTCTTCGTGGGTGAGATGACCATGTGGTGTCTGTCCGGCTACAGTGGTCGGCTCGTGTATCACCATCTTGACTCATAAGAGGTGAAAGTCTGCTCTTAGGCCGCTCTCCCAAGGAGTCGACAGAGGATTACCTTATGTTGATCATGCAAATGGCTCTGCATTCTAGTGGGAGTGCTACTGAACGGTGGCTTGCGGCTGAGGGAAGCTCGGCACATCTGCTTCGACCTCTCCTGCAGAACACTGTCCATTCAGAGTGGCGATCCTCTGAACTGCTGCTTTGTATCATATATTGCGATAAAGATGTTAATCACAAGCATAATCGGCTATGCTTGAGTGCGTTAGTGTGACGCGTCCATATACGGGACGCAAATTCCGCAACCTTACTTTCCATTGATCCTCCATCGAATTTCCATCAACTTGCTCATCATGCCTGTACCCGAAGTCTACACGTGTGAGCTACTTTACGATGTCATTAAGTCTTCGAGCCAAGGTCGGCTTCGTAGCGTGCTATACCACATCTTTGCCACCAACAGAGACGCGTTCGATGGAGCGTGTGACATGCTGCCTCTCCAACAAGGCAAGCTCAGGCAAACCACAGATTTAAAAGCTCATGATACGACGACGGTATTGCACCGGGACCCGGGTGAAGGACCCACCAACGAAGAGTGTAAAGCTGCTATAGACAAATTTGATCTGTCCGACGAAGAGCTGAACGGAACGCAGCAAGCTGGCTCGAAGAGGAAGCATGCTTATACGCGCTAACGATACGAAGTTTGTGGTCAATGCGACAAAGAGTATGATACTATAGACAACAAACAGGATAGCTGTATCTGGCATGATGGTGATAAATCCATGAAACGACGTATCCGATTTACTTTGGCTGACCACTGCGCAGAAGAGCTCGGTTTCGACGATGAAGCTAGCGTTTAGGAAGACTGGAACAAGGGTGACCAAGGACCAGATAATACCGAAGAGAATCGCAAGGAGTTTCTTCAAAGCTTCAGATGGCTGTGCTATGATATGAATGCAGCCGCGTCGGGTTGCAAGATAAGTGTTTATCGACCCGATCGAACTAAAAGATTGAGAACGACGGGACTGTGACATCGGAAAGATGAGCAGGCTAGTGAAGTTAATACTTCCTTGTTGGTATATTATTTGATCTACTCGGTCGAATCCGGCTCAAAGTCATAGCCGTACACAATCGCATCAATCTTCCTTCCAGGATAGCTCTTTAGCTTACCGCATTTCTTGACACGACCAATCCTCTCGAACCCTAGTGAGTCCCAAATTTTTGTAGATGCCACGTTGGTCTCGTACACTAGATTGAAAACTGAGTATGTGAAACCCTGCACATGTCAGTCTTGTCGTTCAGTGTGGCACGTTACAAATACATACCAGCTTCGGTGCCCATCGCAGATACTGCTTGCCTAGCAATTTTCCAACACCCTTGTTTCTCGCAGCGCTAGTGACAAGGAAACCAGCATTGCAGACGTGACTACTTCGTCCAGGATAATTCGGCTTGATGTAGAAGCTACCCAGACACACATTGCTCCAATCGGCGTCCATATTCTTGACCTCTTCTGAACTCTTGAAGTCGCCTTCCAACATTACTGTGCCGAAGACGCCAAACCAGTAAGGCCCAAAGCTTTCCAGGGGTAGTGCGTCAAGCATGGGATATGTGTCGCCACCTTCAATCTCAGCTGAAAGCTGTGCATGTAAGAAGGCAACCAGCGACGGAGGGACTTGGTCAAGAGAGGTGAACGGAAGGATGGTCGCGGCTGAGCCATTCTTTAGCGTCACGTGCTCCGGAGTGAATTCGTGTGCAGCTTTGTCGACCTTGTGTAGGATTGGCGGGGAAGTTGGGTCATCGAGCATTGCTGGCATAGCGGCGATTGGTGTGTTGTAATCGATTGAGGTGTGGCAGAACGATGTTTTGGGGATACGGTAATGGTCTCGAGGCTCAATGGCAGTTTTGAGGCTGATAGGGCGTGAAGATGTACAAATGTATGGGGAAGCTACGGTTTGTAGACCGAGCGCTAGCGCGGGGCTCCGATCTCGCACCGTCGATCTTCATTCCATCGGACAAACGCTCTCCAAAACACTACATACACACATCAACTCAGTTAACAGATTCTGCGAAACAACATACAACGAGTATGTTCAAACCGTACTCGAGAGTCAAGGATGTAATCTACCTCGATCATCCACCCTGCCTCGCCTACCAGCACAATATTATGGTACCTGCGTAACGCCTTTGGGTAGGGGATTTGCTAACATTGAAAATATATTGCAATCTCGATGCGGGCGGAGCAATATTGCTCCTATACATGATAACCTGCCGTATGCAAGGGCTTGATATGGTGCAATGGCACGGTTGTTAATGTTCATCTTCTTGTGGGTGCAGATGTTTTGAGAACTTGTCGACTTTCCCTAGCTCAGCGCGCCACGCCTGGGAGCACAACACGATATTAACGCGTTCATCGCATACTTCCACTCCGTTTTGTCGTCCATTACTTGACCTTTCGTACCTCAATCGCCGGTGAACATCCTCTCAACGGACATGTTGTCGTCAAAGGCGCCTCTGCGAGCGTCAGCACCATCTCGTAAAAAGGCGACATCCTTTTGTGTGAACCCGACGTCAGAGACGTCTCAACCATCTTGAATCAGAGGATCTGCCTACGAGAGTGCTAAGATCCGGCTCGGGGCCAATGCCCACGCAACAAGATACCCAGAGGATCAATACACAAACCCGTGGGCCATTCCAGTTCTTCAAACACGGAATCTGGAAGTGACTGAAAATAGACCTGCAAAGCTTGGAGAGACTGTGATAGTGCCGCGCAAATAGCCTGTTCTTTCGCAATGCATCAAGCTCCCCAATCTCTTGCAGGTCCCGGGCGGGATAAACCTTTCTGTGGCACCCAACGAGCTCCCTGCCAGGTCAATCGAGGGAGCTGCGTCGTCATATGACCTGTCAGCATTGGCAGCGAAAGAGCCACATGCAACACAGGAACAAGAACTGCTGGGCCAGCCATGGTATTCCAACACCAATGCTCCATGGTTTGAAATATTTCAGTTTGGCTCAAGGGCTTTTGTGTGGTAAGCATGCTCGTACAACTTGGACACACATATGGTATAGCCATGCGATAATCTGACAAAGACGCAGTGACAAAGGAAGGTTTGCCAGTAGCGAACGCTTGCTTCCAGAAGGCGTCGCATCCACTCCTAATAGATGGTCTTGGGTGTTCGGGGCACCCTCAGACCAATTTAAGGCCAAATTGAAGTACCTCGGTCACCACAAGGTGTTGAAAACTCGCATTTATCATGCCATGATCATGGAGGGTTTGGCGTAGCAGCAGGTAAAGGCTAACCCTCTGGACCGGCCCGGCTCGATCACAAAGGCTTTGCGCGCTTTCCGACCATTTCCAATCCAACAAAGACACTTTACAGCTAGGTTACAGGTTTGTTGAGATCAGTGCTATGTCTGTGAACGACGGTGTCTGGAATGTTACAAATTCTGAAATGATAGCAAAGTTTCGTGACTCGCAGCGTATGAAGGACGTGGATTGACAACGTCAAACTTCCATACCCTCTTAGCTCGGCTAGCACGCTGCCGTCACATCATTGGATACATAACATCACCAACCCAACCATCTCTTCTAGTGACTTGGCGTCCATCACTTTCTTCACAGCCTCTGGATCCGTCATAATGACATCAAAACCATGGCTCCACTGACGTTACAACTCCACCCCGCCATCATAGCAGCAACTCCGGATCAACTGCACTTAGTGATCCGTGAATTGGTCAATGAGAGTATTTAAACGAGGGAGTTCGCAAGTGCTAGGTTGCTACCGCAATATAGCAGCTCAAAAAATGTTACGAAACAATAGAAGATCCTGCCGGTGTTAAACCCAGCTCAACAGTGCATGAGGAAGCAGTCAAACAGACGATAACTCAGTCTGCTGCGCTACAACGCCCCGAGGCAGAAGATTATGCGACAGCCTACAAAAGTCCAGAGTGGGAAGTATGAGGGTGAGAATACTTGGATCCAGACAAAAGTGAAGATCACGAAGTCAGTGACTAAGACGAGGAAGAGGAAGATATTCCGGCCGAGAAGTAGGATTTTAGTACTTGGACGAGGAAACGTATGAGACCTGTCACTAGACATGAGATATGCATCCAATATTTCAGCATTTATGATCCTATTATTAACAAGGAAGGCAGCTATATCTGGCACGTAGGCAAGTAAAATATGTTTGAATTGTTGATTCCAACGCTTACTGCTGTGACGAAGACGAACTCGAGCTTGACAAGGAGCATGAAACCTGGGACGACTATGGGGAAACGAGATTTGAGGGGTGGATACCAAAGCAAATCGTAAAGACAGTCCCGAGGGATTCGAGTGGGAATATTGCAGCAAATGCGGTGTTCAACCGGGCTATCAATTGAGCAAATACGCCCCAGATCCATAACGGCTGAAAAGAAGACAGGCCGTGAGAAATGAGCGCAGGTGCGAGCGGGATGGACAAGAGCGTTCGCGACGGGCAAGTTTAGCACGAAGTGGGGGTATGATGGTAGGTTATAGACGAGGCTACTAGGTCTTCTACACCATAAAAAGGGACAAGGACCAAGAGGAGGTAAACAACAAGAATGCAGCATAGAATGAAAGCTTGCTGATCAGCGTGTCAGGCTCTTGGTGTGCCAGGACATGCAAGAGCTCCAGATGTTCGCCTCGATGGACTTTACGTCAACTGTGGTATGTCTGTTCACTCATCATCACCGGCGGTTTAAGAGTCGGATCGGGATGGCTGGGGCGGTGCTCCGTTCCTGCAAGACGACCGCCCTACAAAATTATAGACACGCGTCACACATAGCGAAAGAGAGTTCTCAGATCGATGCATGAAGCTGTGAACCGTAACTCATTACACTAAAGTATCGCACCCTAATGCTTCGGTGCAAATATAGGCATACTCTTCAACTCCCTCTTCGCATTCGTCTGCATACATCCGGTCTGCAGTCGGAGTTTGCTAGCGAAACTATAGAGCAACCTGCATATTCACATGTAGCAGGAAAGATTTGAAGTGAACGAGCGTTCGCAAAGAATGTTCAAGGTCGCCGTTATTCAAAGATAGCTCGTTGCTTGGTGTTCGAGTGTTGGTACCAACAGGTAGCCACGGCTCGTTGAGGCCCACGATACAGGAGGACGAACAAAGAAAAGTACTTAGTTAAGAGTAGCTTAGTAGTGGACCTCGTATTCGGTAGGCAAGGCCTTCTTTCGACAAGGCTGAGCGCCTCATGCAAGACGGATTTCTCTTCGATGCTGATGAGCGGCGGCACTGCTCTGACGGGGAGCACGATAGGAATCGTCGACAAGTCGCAGTCTTTCCTTTGCTACAGCTTCGCCTTGTCTATCTGTATCTTCTGCAAGCCATCTTTCAACTCGTCAGCCATGCCTGCCTTCCCCGGCTTCCTGCTCTCGCGGTCAACGAAGACATGGACGAACTCCCCAACAGCCTTCACTTCCTCCTGGCCGCGCTCGAAGACGCCTATCTCATAGGTCACGGAGCTCCTACCCAGCTTGTTGACCCGCAATGCGAGGTCTACGATGGCTGGAAACTCGGTGGGGGCGAAGTAGTCACAGTGGGAGTGCACTACAAGACCGATTTGAGAAGAGGTGGGCGGGTGAAGATAGCAATGCTTGATTAGGTATGTGTTCACGACTGAGTCGAAAAAGTAATAATATACGCTGTTGTTGAGGTGATGGTACATGTCATTGTCGCTCCTAAACTGCGTCAGCCAATGCTTGTCGTCCAATGCAGGGTATCATTGCACCATCGCGTCCGGTACTCGAGCTGAAACTTGTAGTCGCTGCGACGACGTGCTTTCAATGCATTGTGAACCATAACGTGATCGGTCTGAATCGTAGTATGGAGAGGTGTGATGAAGCACCGCGAGACGCGTCCTGGGTGACAAGTCTTATCGATACCGTCAAGCCTCGGCTCATGCAGCAGACCGCTTTTTTCACCCAAGGTTCGACAGCCCACCACAGCAGCAGAGCCCCGCAATCATCCGTCACATTGGCGCCCTCTCCTCGCATCCTCGCCTACTTGGCCTCCAAAGGACGCCTACCCGTTCCGAAAACACCCTCCGGCGCTACATCCATGGCTCTCGTGCCTTCGCCGGTGCGCGACAAGTATCCTCCCCTACCTGACGACGATTTCCCCTGGAAAGAGCCACCAAAGGTTGCTATCACACCCTGCAATCCCTGGCCGCCGCCATACTATCTCGAAGATGGTTTGCGCAAGGTGACACCGTATCACTACACCTACAACACATTTTGCAAGCAGCGCTGGAGGGGGCGCGAGATTCTCGACATATTTACCAGCGAATTCCGTGATCGAGACCAAGGGTACTACGAGAAGGCTATCATAGAAGGTCGCGTCATCCTGAATGGTCAGCCCGTCCCGAGCACCAGTACCATCGTGAAGAATGGCGACGTAATCTCACATACCCTCCACCGGCACGAGCCACCATGCACGGCGAGTCCTATTGGCATCGTTCACGAGGACAACGATATCATTGTCATTGACAAGCCTGCGGGCATGCCAGTTCACCCAGCTGGCAGGTATCACTACAACTCGATCATCGAGGTCATGAGAGCAGACCGTGGGTACGGGTGGAATCCGCTGCCTTGCAACAGGCTGGACCGGTTGACGAGCGGTATCATGTTTATTGGGAAACACAAGCAGGCAGCTGAGGACATGAGCGCGCAGATTCGGGGGCGGACTGTAAAGAAGGAGTACATCACCCGTGTGGTGGGCGAGTTTCCAGAGGGCGAGATCGTATGCGAGAAGCCTATCCTCCAGATCAGCCCCAAGCTCGGCCTCAACGCTGTACGCGCGAACGGCAGAGAATCTAGAACGGTATTCAAACGATTGGCGTACTATCCACCGAAGGACGACGGCAAGCCAAAAGAGGAGAAGACGGGGGACGTGGATGACGAGGGTCAGCCATGGAAGAAGCTACGTGGTTACTCCATCGTACGATGCTTCCCCGTCACTGGACGCACCCATCAGCTGCGTGTCCACCTCCAATACCTCGGTCACCCTATTTCGAACGATCCAATCTACGCAAATCAGCGCGTTTTCGGTCCTTCACTCGGACGGGGCGTTTCTGAAGATGAGAACGACGAAGACATCATGGCTCGCCTAGCACGTATGGGAAAGGAGGAAGTTGCTGATGCTGTTGCGTACCACGATGAGATGGTCGATGCATACAACAAGAGAAAGGCAGAGAAGCAGACTGGCGAGACCTGCGACGTGTGTGACACACCGCTGTACAGTGATCCGGGGACACACGAGCTAGGTATCTACCTGCATGCTAGGAGATATAGATGTGAGGAAGGCAGATGGGACTATCAGACAGGCCTGCCTGAGTGGGCCCTGCCGCCACCTGGCTATGAAGGTCCTACCGAAAGCACGCAAGAGAGTGATCCTCTAACAGTTGATCTGGAAAAGCTTGGGATTGCAGATGAACAGGTAGAGAAGAAGACAAGTGGTGCAACATCTACCAGCGCAGCGGCTTGAGAGCCTTTTCAAAGCTCATGAGCCAACTCGCATTCTTGCATAGAAAAACTCTAGATACCCAACGATAGAATATTCAGTTCGATCTGTCGACTACAACCCGCCGAACGCGACACAAGTTCAACACCATATATCGTCGTTTATACGCCTTTTCAGTACATCCTAAGATCAACAGGGGTCATGACTACCTCCGCGGGGTGACTGTTCGAGATACCCCATTCGGTAAGAGGGGGTAAACGCCAAAAATGCCCCGCTATCGATGATGTAATGGGGTTTATTTCCTCGCGAGAAACAGCGACACGAACACAATTGCCGTTTAGCCGCCGTTTGATCTGCCTGCCTGAATCATTGATGTCGCATATCTATACTTCAGGCAGCTGCAACATCGTGAGCTTGAGAAACGGTTTGCTGGTACCTCCTTGACTTGCATACCTCAACTTTACTCGCGTCCTCTCACACCACCAATTCACACAATGGCTACCGGTATCGCCCTGGTAGGAAGCGGGATTTTTGTCAAAGAAGAGCACCTCCCCGCCGTCCAAGCAACACCTCTTCTCAGCCTGAAAGCTATCTACTCCCGCTCTCTCAAGTCCGCAAAGTCAGTGTCCGAGCACCTTTCAGACGTGGACCTGTATAGCGAAGATTCAGAGGGTAAGACATATGACGACCTCCTGAAACGAGACGACTTGAAGGGCGTGATCATCGCGTAAGCTACTGGTCCAGTGAATTTGTCATACTGTACGCTCACATGACTAGACTTCCCATCCTCGCGCAACCAGAATACATCAAGAAAGCCCTCGCAGCAGGCAAGCACGTCCTCGCCGAAAAGCCCATCGCAAAAGATGTCCAAACCGCCCAAGACCTAGTCGCCTGGGCCTCCAACACCTCGAACACTTCCGCCACATACTCCGTCGCCGAAAATTTCCGGTACCAAGACTCTTTCCTGTACGCTCACGAACAGCTGAAATCGCTGGGCCGCATCCTCACCTTCCGGAGCCGTGTGAGCCTGTTTGTGGCGCCGGGCGGCAAGTACTTTGAGACGCCATGGCGCAAGGTGCCCGAGTATCAGGGCGGGTTTTTGTTAGATGGCGGTGTGCATTTTGTTGCTGGGACGAGGTTGCTGCTTGAGGGTGGGGGCGAGAAGGTTAAGAGGTTGAGTGCGTTTACGGCGCAGTTGCAGGAGCATTTGCCGCCTGTTGACACACTTCACGCTACTCTGCAGCTGGGCTCTGGCGCATCGGGGACACTGAGCATTTCGTTTGGTACGACGGATAGTGGGGGCGACTACGTCGTTGCCAGCGAGAAGGGAACAGTGACTGTTACGAGGAGTAAGGTCGTGGTCAGTAAAGACGGAAAGGATGAGACGATGGAGTTCCCAGAGGAGGGCAGTGGCGTCAAGCAAGAAGTTAAAGCGTGGGCTGAAGGATTGGCACAGGGGAAGCCGAACGAGAGGCAGAGCCCCAAAGAGGCTTTGGAGGATTTGAAAATTCTTGAGGCGGCGCTGAGGAGCGGTGAGCAGGGTGGAAAGCCGACTGAGATCTAGATACCTAGCAGAAGAACGATTTAAGGACTTAACTGACCAAGCTGCGCAGGAATGCGCTGTGCTCGATACTTTTCATGGAGTCTTCCTTGGAACCTTTTCATCTCCGCTAGTCGTAGCCTCCCCCTCCCGCATCCTCCTCTCACGATCCCACTTCTTTTGTACCTTCGTTCTCTTTCGGATCACTGGCAGACTTTGACCATTGCGGTGGTTCAACGCTGCCTGATCCCATACAACTTCTAGGCCATCTAGAATGGTCACTTAGCATCCGCAGAACAATGAAAGGTATACGCTCGTACTGTTTCCCAGATAAACCTCCCTTGCCTGTCATGCCAAGCAGCACTGCTGTAGCTCTCACACCCGCATTCCGCGCAAGGTGAAAGAGGCTCTCCTGTAAGCCGCCTTCGCTCGCGCTCTGCTCGTTGCGCTGTGGCTCATAGGCCTTATTTGCTCGAAAGTATCTTCGTCTGAGACTTCGCCCTCCGTGTCCTCCGACTCTCTCTCGTCTACCTCGTCATTCGAAGGAACATCTGACTTTCTCAAACCCTGGTCCGGATGGTTTTCCAGGCTCAGCAGTCGGTTGCACGCAATACTGAATGTGAGGCTACTTTTGTCGACTAGTCCGCGGAGTAAAGTTCTCAGTTTCTGTTCATCAGTGGCCGCGATGGCTTCGTGGAGACGTTATGCTATCATCGCCCTGTCGAGATGAGAGGTACCAGTTCTATAGCGAAGTGGATAAATTAGGCGCTCTGAGGTGGTAGTTCAGTATATCGAATAGATGGGCATGCGCGATAGAGTTTGCTTTACGGAGTAGGAAGCTTCATAAGTGTCCAGATCTAAATAGCGGCACAGAGTGGCATGCTGAGAGTTGAAATTCAGCAAGATCGGCTGATTGATACAATCGTGAATTCTCCAACCTGGCGTGAAGGATGTCCTTGTCGCGCGGGCTAGTTGGGCTGTCAGCAACGGTGGGTGAACGGACAGTCCATATTGGCACAGGGCAAGTCTGAGCGAGAAGGTCTCAATGACAAACCTCTTGAGGATTAGCAACTATCGGCAAGCAAATCAGTCATTCTTCAACCAGGTGCACAGTGTTGTCATTATTGCAGCCAGCACCTGCAAGCCGCCGCCGGCCGGACTTGCCGTCGGCACTGCCGAGCCGACCCATGGATCGGCATCTTCCCTCCATCGCCACATCGCAACATGCCGATTCGCAACCAGATTTGACAGGCCGGGGTCCTACATCTCATTGCTTGCAATTTGGAAATCCAGATTTCGTTCATGCCGCAAGGTGTGCATGTAAGCGCCCAAGGATGGACAATGGTTCGGCAGCCGCTGGCGGCACCACGGTGATGTTTCGGGCCTTCGTATGCTTTGACGATGCTCAGAGCGCAAGAAAAAGGAAAGGAAGTGAATAGATTTGTAACTGAATAAATACAGCCTCATCGCCCATCTGAGATACCATATAGGCTCCAAACATCTAACCAATAAACAAGACATCAAACGCCCATTCCCTTACCTCCAAGTCAACCTTACGAGTATCCAGAGAGAGGGTTCATCTCAAAGAACACCATTACAAACACAATGCCGTCCGCAACACAGGCTCGCACACTCCTCCGCTCCTTCGCACAACATTTCAACGAAGCCCGCCGGCACCCTTCATCACCTAACCCTATGAGCATGAAGCCATATCCAACACAGTACCGGGTCATGTTTGGCAAGGTGGCGAGGTCGACTGCACTGTAAGTCCTTGCGCAATTCTACACGTTACAGTTCCCTTCTGCCCCTTAATTTAGCCGAGATGAAGCATGTCGCTAACGTGTTCCAGTTTCCTTCCAGGATACTTCATCTTACTTGGTTGGCCGCTTTTCCCTCCGATCCTGTTCAACGGGCATATGTACGGTTTGGGACGCGAGCCTTGGACAAAAGTGTAACTGAGGCGAGCTTGCCGGAGAGAATCCAAGTTAGTCAGCGCCGGGAGATTTGGATGGCTTAGCATGTCAGACTGCTGACATGCCTCTGTGCTACTGTATGTACGTAGTGTTTAGGCGTTTTGCATTTGTTTGGGATAGGAGAAAACTCAACGATACCTTCAGGCAATATATTGTCTGATGTTTGGCTCTGGTATCTTTCAGCTCTGCGTGAAGTTTCAAAGTGGCCGTGGGAGACTGCCAGTACCAGACGGAGCAATGCGCTCCTGTATTCCCAGAAGAATGTATCATAGTCAGGGTTAGTAGTCTTCGATGCTACTTGCGCGGCTCCGGCAAGCTGTCATCAATAGCGGTATTTGATTGTTCTACCTAGACTTAGACATGATTGAAATAGCGAAGTTTGACAGCATACTCAGTTGAGAGGGAGACAACACGAAAGTCCATGATGGTGTATGATGCGTCACGGTTTGGGTTGCTCCTGCCTGTCGTACCTCACCTGTCATGAGAGTGACTGCCACGTCACACTAGCGTTGTTTACAGCTACCCACATATATATACTGTTTGTAGCTTCACCCAATACAACCTCAGGACAATCTTCAACTTCTTCCCTTTGCGTACAGTTCACTGAACTCCAACATGATGGCTACAATACCTCTTGAACACCGCAAGAACTGGGCACGAGTTACAATCGTGGGCAATCATGGATGCAGACTTCGATTTGAGCCAGACAGGTCAACTGGCTACACGGGCGAGAGAGATGCGGATTGCGAATCGATGGGACAGGTTGATGGCTACGACACACTCACCCCATGACACTGTTTTGGTCGAAGCGTGAAATCCAGGGTCAGAACTCTCAGCCTGGAACCTTGCCGAAGAATCTGGTTGTCTTTGCTTGCATCGCTAGATGTATCGTCTATCCTTCGAAGCTGAAGCGGCAGTGTCTTCCAACGGGGCCGAACAATTCTGTTCGGTAATGTATCCTGTGACGATATGTAAAGCACGTTGCTGGAGTGCGCACGGCAAGCCGTCGGTGACGGAGAGAGTGAACGGCCCGTGCGCTTACCTCACCCGGCCTTCTCCCGATGAGAGGGAAAGGCTGTGCCAAGCAGTGGGGCTCTGCGCAGATACTTAAGCTCGCCCACACCGCCAAAACTATGATCTTCAGCTCTCTGTTCGTCTCCCTCCCGCCCCCCCCCCCATTTCGACCTCTTACTAACGAAGACCAGTTGCCTTTTGGCTTAGATCAAGTGTAGTAGTGAGTTTATTGCCCGTTATGGCTAGTATGCTCGCCTCGCTCACACTTTGCAGTCTGTTCTTTTCAGGTTCGTAAAACCATTTTCCAGTACTGAAACTCGTCATGCTAATTCGCACAGTTTAATCTCTGAAACGAGTCTACGGACTCATTTTAAGATTATTCTTATTTTTGCAACCGGTCGACGACTCCCTGGGCTTGCTCATAGTCGTCGGCACAGTGTCGCCAGTATTTCACTACCTCTGGTGTACGCGACCCTTTTTCGTTGGCCAACACAGCTGGGCTGTGTGGCTGAAGAAGACAAAAATTTTCCTGAGTTATCTCATAACATGGGTTTGAAAAGCCGGAATGTGAAAACTGTAGATTGTGGAAAGCCAACGGTGCCGCCGACGCTATCTACGTGTTCTTGATTGGTCGTCTATCCGTCTCGTGTTCGTATGTGGTCTGAAGCGAATCCCAAATTTCAAAAACATTTGCGACCCGCAGTTTACAATTGGTTCTCAGTTGTTTACGACAGTTCTGAGTTCTAGCTTCACAGCAACCATTTGTAGGAACTAAGTAATGCTGTAATCATGGCTGGTGCGTACGCATCCCATGTCTCCATGCCCTTAAGTGCGACGAAAGCTGCCTCGAGGCGCTCCAGCCCAGGCGCGCACGTCTGTCCATCTAGCGCGCCCATGGACCTGTCTACCACGCCCATCGCACCCGCGCCAACGCAATAACAAAGTTGATTGACGAGGTTGAACACAATGCCATAAGGGCAGTGTTCCTACATGCTATATACTTGAATGATTGTACGGAGTCCTACAGTATCTTACTGTCTTATGAGACGTTGTCCCAAAGTCCCATGGTATACGTGAGACTGCATGGGAATCCCATAGCTCGCTTGCTTCCGTCCCATAGGACGCTAGACTACTTGTATCGTCCTAGTGTACTCACGTGGCCGTGGGGTAGCTTGTACAACGGGCGCGGCCTTTCCGACAGCCGTTCTCCCTACGTTCAATAACCGCTGTCCCCAGGTCCGATAGTTCCTTCTCTTCTGTACGTGTTCGTAACAGTACGACAGGCAGGAGCACCCCAAACCGTGACATGTTGAGTATACTGACCGTGCCGAGTATTGCCGACGCGGCCTCACTGCTCGGGTCGCTTGAGTTGCTCAACTGAGAGTGATGATCATACTGAGTATCGCCGACGCGGCCCCACTGCTCGGGTCAATCAATACTACAGTTCTTTGGCTTCTCTCGTATTGTTGCATAGTGCTGTTTGTTCAGTGTTGTTGCGGGTTGCCCTTTGATCGTAACAGCTATGTCTACGGCAAACTGCGCTTGAACCAACTCAACGCGATATATCAACTCACTGGACATGCGGTATTCCGAGGGTATCAACTTGAGTATAACCAGTACAGCAGCTTCTTCCAAGAGAACTTTACCTGGCTGGCCTCCATCCTGGCCTATATGGTCATTGTTCTGACAGCGATGCAAGTCGGCTTAGCGACAAGAAAATTAGGTGGAAGCCAAGCTTTTCAGGCAGCATCCTACGGTTTTATTGTTTTTGCAATAGTGGGCTCTCTAGTCGCGGTGATATTGGTATTGGCTGTGTTTCTTGTTCTTCTTGTCTACAATTGGGTCAAGACGGCAAAATATGTGAAGTCAAGGCTCCTTCAGCTCCAACAGTCTAGTGAGAGTGCGGCTGCAACGTAAAGTTCAATTGAACTCGGTCTTCAGCCTATTTGCAAGAAGGCTTGGCTACTAACGACCCTAGCATTGTAAGTTGGCTGTTGCAGGACAAGATGGCGCCCAAGAACACTATTGGTTGGAATGGCACTATGCAAAAAGTAACAACAGATGCAAGGTGAGCAGCGGGCTCCTCGCGACTACGAAACGTTATTTGGTTCAGCTTTCTCCTTTTCTTTTCTATTTCCTTGCTTTTGTTTTCCGTCTTACCCGTACGCCGTCTTTATCTCTGTCTTGCACCATTTTCTGAGCATTATCGTAAGCTAGTTGAGGCCGTGCAGTACGAGCCCGAGCGTGTGACTCTAGACCCTTTTAGCATCCCGTCCTCAGCCGCTTTAACCACCAGCCGTCATGTTGGCAGATTGTTGTGCGAGTCTGAGGGCTGTGTCTCTCACTGAAATTGGAAAAAGTAGAATACTCCCGCTGTTTTCTGACTTCTTCTTCAATGATTCTTTGCCAGTTTCTGCTCTCTTCCTCATATCATTTCTGTTCTGCTGCCCGCTTCGCTGCCTGGTCTTGTCTCAGCGCCTCTGCCGCTTTTCACGTCAGAATAGCTTTCAGATCTAAGAGACATAATTCTCCTTGACTGTGCTTTCTGTTAGATTATCTGATTCCCACAGAGAGCTCTCAGGTTAAGAACGGACAGGGGGTATTGACGAAGGGTTGATTGACTGCGTTGACAAAACAATTAACAGCAAGGCTAACATCACGAAAATCCGCGCTGGAGGCTGGTGCAATTACAAAGGAGTGGCTGCAGAACGATAATACATTAACTACAGGTCTTTGCAATTGCGAACAAGAGATGGCGAAGCTCTGAAGTGTGAACCTGTCCCAGGAAACCGTGCGCCCCAGCACGCTTGGACCGACGTTATGACTTCTACGAGACGATCACAGTCCCTGCTGTGGATGACAAATCGACAGCAGAGGGGTTTGATGCTCAGTTGGCTCAAAACGAAAGAGTTCACGTGATCGAAGAATTGGTTCTATACCGGGAGATCTGCTCGTACGATCGGGAAACTGGAATTTCGAATGCCATTTTTGTCACGACTGTAGACGAATCTCCACTCCGTACCGTAACAGCATGGACACAGATGACCATAGTGGACGGCAGTATGATTCAATCTCTTCGGCATCTGTGTAGCTGGCTTGACAATGATCTCTTTTGGCTCTTCGTGCCGAAACAAACTCCTGACCGCGCTCCCTGTCGGGCTGAACAACAGTGCGGATGCGTATGTCTGTAGAGGCTAGCTCTCGGTTATGCGTTTGTGATACACGATGAATCGGCGCGCGTCTTGGACAAGCTCAGCAAGCTCGTCCGCCTCCCGCGTCTCTTAGTAGAGTCAGCATCTACATGAAGTACAAAACACAGATACATTGCCTGTGCATGCCATACCTGGATAAGAGAGCATACTTTCGCCATCGATACCACGATTCTTTCCATGCTCTTGCACGAACTAAGCCCTTCCAGCCAGTAGAGACAATTCGCTTTCAAAAATCTGTTGATAACGAACACAACTTACGGGTCACTACGCCATTTGCCTGAGACTGATGTTTCGAGTGGTATAGATGGTCAATCCAGTAGACGCACGGGTAACGTGACACTGCTAGCGGGTCTGGCTTGGGCGATTGAACGTTGTCTATAAGAAATTCTGGCGATCCCAAGCTGTAGCTGCCTGCAGTGCGTTGCCGTAGTCTCCACCCTGCGCGTTGGCGTCAGCGCCCTTGTCGAGCAGCATCTTGGCTATCTGCTCGTGGCCTCCAG
>NW_022985363.1:1235333-1245923 GCF_010093625.1 Macroventuria anomochaeta
CGTAGCGACCACCCTGCGCGTTGACATTGGCGCCCTTGTCAAGCAGCATTTTGGCTATCTGCTCGCAGCCTCGAGCCGAAGCTGCCTGGAGTGCGTTCCCAAAATGTCCACCCTGTGCGTTAGCATCAGCGCCTTTCTCGACTAGCAGCATCGCAACCTGCTCATGGCCTCGAGCCGAAGCCGTCTGGAGTGCGTTTCCATAGTATCCACCTTGTGCGTTAACATTAGCGCCTTTCTCAACCAGCAGCATTGCGATCTGCTTGCGGCCTCCATCTAAAGCCGCCTGGAGCAAGCTACTATACCATGCACCCATTGCGTCAGCTTCAGCTTCCTTGTTAAGTAAGAGCTTTACTACTTGTGTATAGCCTTCGCCTAATGCAAATTCGACTGCTTGATGATAGAGCCTCTTCTGTATATAAAGATGGGCTCCCTTTTTAAGTAACCATCTCACCTCCTGCTTTTTGCCTTCCGCCTTAGCGGACCGGAGCCTGTGTTTGTAATCTTCATACTGTGCATGAATGCTCTTGTCCTGCTGAAGCAGCAGTTTCACGATCTGCTCATGGCCTCCATATGAAGCCGCCTTGAGTGCGTTCCCATAGTATCCACCTTGTGCGTTGACATCAGCGCCCCTTTCGAGCAGCAGCCTCACAGTCTGCTCTTGGCCTCGAGCCGAAGCTGTCTGGAGTGCGTTCCCATAGTGTCCACCTTGTGTGTTGACATCAGCGCCCCTGTCGAGCAGCAGACTCACAATCTGCTCGTGGCCTCGAGCCGAAGCTGCCTGGAGCGCGTTCCCATATTCTCCACCTTGGGCGTCGACATTAGCACCCTTTTCGAGCAGCAGCATCGCGATCTGCTCGTGGCCTTCGTATGAAGCCGCTTGGAGTGCATTCCCATACCATCCACCTTGTGCGTTGATATCAGCACCCTTCTCGAGCAACTTCTTGGCGACGGCTAGATGGCCAAAGTAACATGCAACCACAAGACTCGTAAGTGATCTTGGGTCTCTTAGATATTGCGAAGACCAGTAAATTCGCGACCAAACTGAGTAGACTTTGGACCCTGGGTTGGATAAGTTGAAAATAAGCGGTGCTACTGTTGCCCCTTCGTCATCACAAATGCTGGATTCGCGAAGATGTAGGCCCCAAAACCTTGCGGAATACTCTAGAAACGCATGGTTCTTGATGTTCCGTTTCTGATCTGTAGTGAGACTGCTATCGTAGTCAAAGAAGCTTAGGAATCGCACACAGCATTCCGCAAGGACAGTGTGGGCATCCTCAATCGTAGTGAAGCCATGCCACTGCAGCTCCTTAGAGATAGTGGTGGAAGACAACCTTTCAGCAAGAAGAAACTCACGAGCGGTCTGGTGGAGAAGGTAGACCTTGCCATGATGGACGGAGACAAACAATCCACACCACGACCTAAGACGTGACTTGAAATCCTCCTCTTGTTCAAGGTCGAGGTCATCGATTGATTGCTTCATTCCATCTACTTCTATAGCAATGCTCATTTCGGAGAGCGTAAGAGGTCGATTTGCCGCTAAGACGATGGACAAAGCCTTCTGAACCATCGAGCGGTCTTTGGATTTGTTCAAAATCTGTTCGTAAACTTGGTCAACACTCCTTGGCAGTGTCATTAAAGCAGATGCCATTCCTTTGGGTGTCCTTTTGAAACCAAAGTCTTTTAGAGAATCGAACACAAGGTAGACCCATAAGTATGTACGGTGCTCTATTGTTAGTAACCGATCTTCCAGGCAGGTCTTGATCTCTTCCGAGAGCCTTTCCTTTTTCGTGAACTGGTCCACTCGATATCTTATGACACAGTTCACTTCTCGACTAATCGTCTCTGACTCATCCTCTCCAGGTATATGAATATGTGGATAGGCTTCAGACAGACTGTGAAGCTCGGATATAATGTGCTCATATGGTCGGCTTGTCAGCAGAAACTTAACTTTCGCACCGCTAGATTCGCAGTTCCGGACTTCAGTCTCGATATTGTGCATCAGACCTTCCATTTCAGATTCGGCGCATTCATCCAGTGCGTCCAGAACGATGATGATAGAGCCGGCATTCGGATCTTTCACAGCATCCCCAAAAATGGTCCAGAGCGAGTTTTTTGAGTTCACTAGACCTTTGCCGTCCTTTTCATACCGTTTGATAGCATGTGCAAGAAGACTTGACTTCTGGGAGAACAGCTGGTGCAGCAGAGCACAGAGCGCCTCACGTACTGTGTTCTGGACCTGGTCTTTGAAGAAGAAGTAGCAAACTGTTGAGGACCCTGTCAAGACTTGGTCAATCAGGCACTTGGCCAGCACTGATTTCCCACACCCAGGGTCTGCGGACACAAGTAGCGGCCCTGACTCCTTCTCCTTCCATTTTTGGAAATGAGGGTGATTAAGGAACCACATGCATGTGCCCTCTACTCTGTCTGCTATGCGTTCTTTATACTCCTCGTATGTAACATCCTCAGTGCTTTTGGTGAGTCGAAACAGCTGAAGGCACTCTGCCTGCCGATCGGATAGCTTCCGCTCGTGTGCTTTTTGTTGGAACTCAAGTGACTTCTGCGAAACAGCCAGTCCGTCTTTTGCGATGTTCCTGTGGTCATCTGCAACTTGGTGGATGTCTGTTATGACTGCAACTATCAGCATGTATGAATGCAGTAATTATGGAACTTCCTCAGACTAACCGGACAGGACTTCACTGATCTTCTTCTCAGCTTCGACCATGCTTGGCGGAATTACTGAAAGCACCTCCTTCGCGTACGCTGCCGCCGTCCCCGCTGCGTACGCCTGCCACCGCTTGTTCTTGTGCGAGTCTGCATAGTCGCACACCCCGCGCACTACAAGGCACGGGAAGCTGTTCATCAGCCCTGCCGCTTCCATCTCGAAGCACAGCACTCCGCCCAGTTCCGCGCTGACCCTGTCTCTCTCGGCAGCGCTCCGCATCACCTGGTTGCCAGACGCGATGGTCCCATGGTGCACTACCACCTCTTGTTTCCGTATCTCCCGAGTGACTGCGTACTCTGTGCTGCACTTCGCGCACGTTGCTCGTCCTCCTATATGGTCATATTCCATCTCGAAAAGAGTGTCCGAGCCGGCAGCTTCACGACTGAAGTCGGGCAGACTGTCGAGCTTGGACAGGTACTCCAGCAGCCTGCCCCTACCTCTCATCTGCTTAGCCCGCAGGTTCGCAACCGCGTTCAACAGCACGGTCGGCGGCGCATTAAGGGCTCCCGTCCGCTCGAACCCGCTCGGCGTAGCCTTGCCCGAGTCGTACTGCACCACTCCGCCGTGCGTTTTGTGCGGCTTGCTCACCACCACGTCTCCAAGCCGGATGTCTGCTTCCTCGCTCGGAACGCCGCCGCCGATACCCACCATCAGGCCAAACCGGGTCGACGAGAAGGTCGACTTCATCTGCACAGCGACCGCTGCGGCCGAGTTGGTGCCCGTTTGCCCTTCAGGCAGACAGGCGATCACTACGTTGTGTTCGCTAACGCGTCCGCAGGTGTAGAGGTTCGTATCGTGGGCGTCATATGGGGGCGTGTTGTGCTCCTCGTCGAGCATCTCCTGCGCCGCCGCCAGCTCGACGGGCAGCGCGCACACCCATCCCACCGTGTAGTCTTCGCAGCGTAACGTGCGTGCCATTCGCGGTCGTCACAACAAGGGGTGTAAAGGTAAGAGTCGAGAGCCACCGCTGCGAGATGAGGGCGGGGTCTAGCAGCCTCTCAGCCTCTCAGTCCTCAGCCTTGCGACGTGCCCAGCGCTCGCCTGCCTGCATGCTGAGGTGAGCTGCCGAATTGACGTCCAGCGGCTACCGCCACAGATGCGGGCGAGGTGTGGGCGAAGTGTGGGGGCGATACGAGCGGCCCGCTCATTGGGTAGTCCTGCGCACGCTGGAGATGAGGCCAGTAAGCTCGCATGCGTGGACAACCCTCGTTTCACGCGCACCCTATCATCGCACGGCTACTATTGACCTTCGCAGATAGTGAAGGAGACGCGGACTGGCTTGCGTAGCATGGAATGGCTGGGATGGGACCCATTAGGAGCGGTGCCGCAATCGAATGCGTGAGCGCCGACGGTAGGTCGCTGCTTCCACTCATCATCTGGCCAGCTTCAACCCATCGCAACAAATGGACCACCTATCCGACCCCTGGGTAGCACTATGCGCACTCCGAGAATGGCTACAACGACTCCAAGATCAGCTTAGAGTGGCTCACACGCGTGTTTGACCCTCAGACAAGAGAGATCGCTAACGGAAGACCACAACTGCTAATCTTTGATGGCTTCGGGACGCACGAAACGCTCGAGATCCAGGAGTTCTGCTTCGAGAACAACATCATCCTGTGTCGTATCCCTTCGCATACTTTTCACAAGGTTCAGCCTTGTGACGTCGGGGTCTCTGCCCCCCTGAAAGCAGCTTACCGCGACCAAGTCGACACCATCTCCACTTAGATGCTGATAACAAGCAGACTCCACAGCGACAGCCTAAGTTGACTTTGCGGGCCACTTCGTGCACGCTGCAAGACCAGATCCACGCGCAGCTCAGCCGCGATGCTTCAGACAGCGGCACCAGGACGCTCGTGGTGTAGAGACTAGGCAGGGCAGACAAGACGCAGCTAGTGCTCGACTACGTGCAACAGCATCGCACCGACTACAAGGCGACGTTCTGGATTGAGGCATGACGTAAAGAGTCGCTGGAGCGCGACTTTGTGCAGCTGTACCAGACGTTGTTTAGGTTGCACACATCTGCTGCAGCAGAGACGATTAGCGTAGAGGACGCTGTGACTGGAGCGAAGAGCTGGTTTGCGGGCCACCAAGGCCTGTAGCTGATAGTGTTCAATGGCGCTGACACAATCAAGGACCAGGAGGCTGGCAGCTACGTTGACATTAAGCACTTTATCCCTAGTGCAGTGTTTCTTGACGTTATTCTCACAAGCTGAAGCAGCACGGCGAAGGACATGACACGTCTAGAAGGAGTGCAGGTGGGCAAGATAGAGGCGGCATAGGCTGCAGAGCTTTTCCAGAAGTATGCCAAGCTCCCGCATGACAACGTGGATATTAAGGTCTTAGTTATTGTCAAAGAGCTTGGATACCTAGTGCTGGCTGTCACGCTCGCTGCTATGTACGTCGGATCGACGCCGCGGCTGCAGAGCAACATCAAGGCGTACCTACCAGAGTACAGACAGTGACGGCGGGATTTGCTTCGACGGAAGCCTGAGAGCCTGATGCACCAGTACAGCGAGAGCGTGCTGACGACATGAGAGACGTCGTATGCTGCCGTTGCCAACTCGTGTGCAGAGGCGCCGGCTCTGATGACGATGCTTTCGTTCTTGAGCTTCGATGACATATATTTCGAGCTGTTCTGCGCTACCGACTACAGCGTTAGCGTGTTGAAGTCGTACTTTAAGCAAAGCTTGGAAGCACAGTTCAATTGGTTCTCAGGGATGAGTACAGTTTCTGGCACAGTAGGGTTTATCACCTAAGCAAAGCTTGTGATGATAAGGGGTAAGTTGTATGGTGAAACACTTTAACAACTTGGGGTAACGATGAGTAGCTCTGCTTCTGCTCATATACACTCTTTGCAAACACTCTCTTCTGCTTGCCAATGATCTCAATCATCAAGCCCTTCTGTCACGGGTTAGAGTGTGTCACGGCTAGGGTGCTCCTGCCTGTCGAACCTCACCTGCCATGAGAGTGACTGCCACGTCACACTGACGTTGTTTACAGCAACTCACCTATATATACTGTTCGTAGCTTCACCAATACAACCTCAGTTTAATTCTTCAATATTTCCGCACATGCGCACTAATCACTCACGATCCACCGCGACAGATAATGTCTTGTTTGTTTCAAGCTGATCTGTACAACATGAACAGAAGACTCAAATGCCAATTGTGTGAAATCGTGCCATTGAACTCAACAGGAAGAAGACCACAATTCGACCATGCCCGGTGCCGGGTGGGCATGGGGCGGCGGGATAAGCGCATGGCATGGTAGTGGGTTTGGGCAGCCTGAAGCTGATGCTGAGACTGGGAAGGAATATGGGAGGAGGACCTGGTGGGCACAACGGCCATGGGCATCTACCGCCGCCGCCGCCTCCTCCAAGTCCTGTTGGAGCTGGGGGAAGAATCGTGCTGATGGTTCCTGACCTAGAGTATGTGGCAGGTAGCCAAGTTGACGTCGTCTTGATACATATCTCGGAAGTCCGTTTGTTGGTGTCGTCCAAGACGCACATGGTTGCCGTGCATCGTGAAGTTGGGCCAACAGTAACAGTGGAGGGCTCCCATTGTCTGATTGTCAATGGAGCGAAGGTCAATGTAGTCTTCATGCCACCGCTCTCTGTCAAGGTAATCCGGGGATAATCGATAGTAGTGGTGAATGGAGGGCATGGCGGAAGTACAAATGTGCACGGGAAATAGCATTGGACCTGAGGGTTCGGGGTGTTTATATCTCAGGCGAGAGCCAGATCAGACTGGAAAAATTCGAGTTCTGATCATTACCTTTTCCTTCGCGGAGCGGCATGCCAGCAGGGATCGTGAAGGGCTGCGTAAAGGTTATGCCTCTAGGGACGATAGTTCCTCTTAGAAGAGGCTGACACGCTGGAATCGTGTTGCTATTGGAGTCTCTGAACGATTGATTCGGAGTATATCCTGCTGGAAGTGGTGCATATCTATTGGCGTAGGAACTTTTAGCTGAATCGTGGCAACCAACTGAACCGTCACTTCCGCAGCATGTAGAGGTAAGCAGTCGGAAAAAGCTACACTGCTGACAGGACGTTGCACCAGGTCCCTGCGGTGTGTTCTGGTTTCTTTTGTTGGGCAGCTTTACGACATCTGTTGACGCAACAGGATTGACGGTAAATGTTTGGCCACGACTGATCGTGGTATGCAACATGGGTATGATGGTTGCCGACTCTGGTGACTTGTAATGATTGGGCTCTTCCAATCCAATGCCCCCTCCAGACTCGTCGTCGAAGTCAACAGACCAGATCATAATGCCACCTTGCCACAGGTCAGTTCTAGCCTTTAATCTCATGTTATTGCTCAATATGTACCAAGCATCGGTCATAGGCATAGGTCTCTTTCATAGCATGTCTCAGCGTCATCATAGCCGACCCAGCTGTCTCCAGCGTACCTGAAATACTTGGTCATAGCGGTGGTAGTCAGGTACGGCTTGACGCCATCGTTTTTGATCCTCCTGCGAATTTCACGATTTGACAGGACACTTGCGAAATTGGTGCAAGAGCCAGGTGCGCCAGCTTGGCCTCCGATGAAGCGACAGCCCATCTTGTCGATTGACAAGTTTATAACTGCAACCGTAGTATGCGGTTCCAAAATTGATCTTTGCTGGATCAACGCCATCGAACCAGAGAGGCTTCAGATTCTTGTCGATTTCTGTGATATCTGTCTGGGGTCGGACGACTGAGCCAAGGGCCCATACATCCTCGTCCCGAGGACCATGGAGATCGTAACTAACGTCTGAATTAGCCTGTTGCGCCCTTCTAGCCGTAGCTTGTGGTTCGTACCTCATAAAACCCATGAAGTCGACATAGTCCTGCAGCTCGGCAGGTTTGAAGCCTCGAAAGTACCTCTTACAGTCAATATATCTCAGTCTTGCAGGTATGTCAAATACTCTTCAACGGTCTAGTGCGACAGTCAAATTACTTCCATAGTGACCACCGAAAGCAGCATGCATCTCCTTCATCAGAAGGACTAGGTTATCGGTATCTGCTTTACGGCCGCCACGCTTTGGTTCTGCGGGATACTCCCAGTCTATATCGGCGCCTTGGAAGCCGTAGGTACCCATAGGTTTTATTAGTGATGTGATGAAAGTGTCAATGAGGAGAAAGTGAGCAGAATCGTAATGAATTGATGGGCTGCTACGTGGTCTTTATATACTGTGGGCACTAGGGCCTATTCTAGAATAGCCTATAGGCCTAAGTGAAGGTGCCTGCCTGACAGAAAGCGGCTCGATTTGCTTTCGTAGATACCATGTCAAAATAAGCGTTGAACGTGGTCGTATTTGGGTCGTTGAATGACCATTATCCGGGGTTAGCTATGCATTTTCCACATCTGCAAAACCAAGGTGTGATATCTTGGAAAAGGAAAAATATGGCTTACCCCGCCGATAGCGATCCAAGTTGACCATTGCGTTTCAGAGCTGTGAATTCTCTGTACAGAGGGATATCTCCCTCGTTCATTGGCATCATCTCGAATGTTGTCAGGTGAAAGAATGTAAACGAATAGGAGAGATGAGTGAGTTCATGAGTGTTGATCTGACGCGGTGACACTTTGTCACACTTGCGCTCTCTCGTGTTCCAGCCTTGGTAGTATCCGATACAACGACCTTTGGCAGTTCCAGAATTCTTGCCACATATTGGCGAAGGTATGATCTTGTATCCTCTGTATCCTACTTGGCATGTCGGGGAGCGTGGACAGTACGCATATGGGAAAATTGAAGGATTGAACTGAGGTTGTATTGGGTGAAGCTACGAACACTATGTATAGGTGAGTAGCTGTAAACAACGCTAGTGTGACATGGCAGTCACTCTCATGGCAGGTGAGGTACGACAGGCAGGAGCACTCTAAACCGTGACAGTTTGCCAGAATCCAACGCTAGGTCCTCTGTACTATGCGGCGCGCTTTGACATGACCAAAATCGTCAATATGCTACTCCAAAACGGGGTGGACATTTGTAACGGTTTATAAAGCCTTCTGAACTCTAGGGTTAAGAAGGTCGGTCTTTTTGACCGCGACGACATTGATGCGTGCGGTGGACTATATGGCAATGCGCTGGCGGCAACTTCTTTTAGAGTCAAGATCGCTAGGAAGGATAGCGGTTGGTATTTGTTCAGAAGGAGGAAATCGATGAACCATGTCGGCATCCTTGAAGTTTCCCGTGCGAGGGACTATCTGCTGCCTTTCAGCGTCATATGGAGAGGCAGCGGTCTTCTTTGGACGAACCGGTCTTTGGGCACTACTCGTTGAATCATCAAGCACCACTGTGTTGGTCTTGCTTCTTACCTATATTTGACAACCGGCCCGGCATTTTTGACGGCAACCTCTCCCTGTGCTTTGCAGAGGACGATGAGGGGTCAACCTTGCGCGACGATGCTTGTAATGTACCGACCGCAGTCATGAACAAGGGAAAGGGCCCGCCACTTGTCACCATACCTTCTCCAGTGTTGACTTACAGACGATCGTGCTTTCCAGCAAGAGCAATAACACGACGTTATGACTACTGTGGAGAATTGGGATGATGAGTTAACGTTCTGAGATGTTATCTTGAGTGAAAATGAATCCCCCACGGGATGTGCTGGCTCGCATTACCTTGACGGACTTGAAGGCAATGAAAACTGCAACATCGTCGGTAGGATCGAGATACAAGCAGTCTTGCAACAAGAAAGTATTGGTACGCTTACACAGTTGCGAATGTCAGATCAGTCATATCTTATCCCGTGCTTAGTCAGGATGCATATGTACTGCATAGCTAATAACAGCAACAGCGTAAATAAACTACGTCTACAACGCCACATCTGCTCTTGGCTGTCTGTCTGTCATAGCTGCTTGCCTCCCAGCCCAAACACGAGCTATCTTAAGGAGTAGTTAGGCTACATTACAACTCTCTAGGACAACCTACAATTTGAGTATGTATTCAACTATAGTTTGAGTTTTTCTTTAAGCAGCCTTGACACTGACTCATTCCCTCTTCGATCTGCTGAGTGCAGCACCGTCCACCCATTGTTGCCCTTAGCCTTGGTGTCTGCTCCGCTGTCCACCAGTAGTCGCACCGATGCTTCGTTGCGTTCCCAAGTCGCCAAGTGCAGCGGCGTCCACCCGTTGTTGTCCCTCGCCTCAGTGCTCACTCCTCTGTCCACCCACAGCTGCACGGCCATCTCGTTCCCTTGCTCAGCTGCCAGGTGCAACGCCGTCTTCCCATACTTGTCCGCGGCCTCAAGGTCCGCTTCTCTAGCCAGCAGGAGCTATATTATCGTCTTGTTCCCTCTCCGAGCTGCCAAGTGCAGCACTGCCTCGTCACGATCGTATTTCGCGCTAACGTCTGCTCCTATGTTCGCAAGCTATCGCACCGCCGCCTGATTCCCTCCTTTTGAGCCATCCATAATAACGTCACCCTTCGTGAATTGGCACTGCCAGATCGATTCCATCGTCAAGCAGCAGCTTGACCATGTCAACAAAATCGTTGACTGCTGCTGAGCGCAAAGGTGTTGCACCACTGCTGTCCTCCAAGCGCCATTTGTTCAACGTTGCTATAGAAGACACGGTGTTGAGATGACTAGGCGCGAGCACTCGTGTCTGTTCTTGAACGCATGCATCCATCAGCGACAAGGCCTCCTGTTTGCGATCTTGCGACCTTGCGGCCTGAGGGTGAACGCGAGGTTGGCCATTGCCATCAACGTGTCTGGGTGGTCGTCTCCAAGCACCCTCTTCCTTGTCTCTATGACCCGTGTTTCTAGGATCTGAGCATCGATCAACCGCCCTCAACTCTCTAGCACCGTCCCAAGCTGGCTGACGCTGGTGAGCGTGTAAGGGTGCTCGAGCCCAAGCACCTTCTCTGACCCCTCTAGATCTCGTCGA